>NC_142701.1:226888-366495 GCF_029339155.1 Prunus mume
AGAGGAAGGTTTGGCGTCGAAAGTCATCTCGAATGACTGCTGAGGGTTTGCTGGCACTGGTCCAGAACGAGAGCAAGGCTGCTGTCATTGAACTTAACTGCGAGACTGACTTTGTTGCTCGAAATGATATCTTTCAGCACTTGGTTAGTGTGACTGATATGGTTCCTCCATATTCGGAGTTCCATTTGATTAAAGTTATTATTGTATACCACAGTTTGTTATTATTTAGAACCGGTCTCATAAATGGTTTTTAATTTTATAAGAATAATTTAATTTCCAAATTTTTTTATCTGTTAGACTTTCACCCTTTATTGTATTGTCTTTCATGTTGAATATATAGTAATTTTGTTAGATTCTGCAGCCACTTTATCTATTTTGTTCTTCTTATAGGCCTTAGCTTTGGCAAAGCAAGCTTTGCTAGTTGAAAGCTCTTCTCAACTCGTTTCTGGGGTCTTCCACGTTCCCTCTAGTTTGGAGGTAAGCTTATGCATTCCTTTGTTTCTGTAGTGTTATTGTTTTCATATATTTAATTTAGAAACAACATACAATTTCCTAGTCTACATTATTATGATTGCCCTTTCACCTTGAAGTTAAATATTTTCAAGAACTTACCATGAATTAATCTTTAATTTTACTTAGTAAAATCTATAATGATTAAAGTAACTTGAATTATGACCATATTTGGCAGCTGAGAATGACTTTTACATGCATTGGTAGTTGCAATGGACTACACAGATATCATATAATTTCTGTTTCTGGTGGATCCCTTCTCCACCGTTCGATGTATCTTATTTTTTGTTGTGTTGAATAAAAGTTTCTCTTATCACAAAAAAGAAAGAATGAAAAAGAAAGCTGACACCAGAATAGTTGTCCATAAAGTTGGAATATGGTGATTGCTAGCTTTAGTCTAAAGTCTTATTAAGAAGTAGATATTAGTAATGTACTCTTATGTGTGTTTTGAGTTGAAATTAGTAAAACTCAGAGATGTTAATGATTTGTTGTAAGTTTTTTTGTTGTGAACTAGTAGTAAGCGTATTTATTGAATTTAATTAATTTCCAAGCCCCTCCTGAACTTTAATTGGAATTTGGTTTCTTGAGGAGTTGTATTAAATTCATTGAATCCCTGCCAGGACTTGAAGTTAAATCTTGAACATCCAAAAGTTAGTGGAGAAACAACTGTTCAGAATGCAATTACAGAAGTAGCTGCAGTGATGGGGGAAAATGTTAAACTTAGAAGGGGTATTGTGATGTCCACAAATGCAGTGTTGTTTCTACCTACCTCCATACAAGTCCCCAACCAGGTAAATATAATGAACCGCTTCTTTCCTCTTTAACTGGAGATAGTCTATCTGCATCCAAACATAGGCGCACAAAAATACTCATTTTAAATGCATTATGTTCTGCTCTTGTCGGATACTACCTTGATGTTAAGTTGCATTGCAAAGTCACAACCACTGCAGGTCCTGCAGGACTAAAAATATCTGAGTTGAAAAGAATATTTTCATTTAGTCTTCATCATTCTCTGTTTTATCTAATTACAGGTTTAGGTCGTATTGCTGGAATTTTATCTCTTTCAGTAGAGGACAAAAATTCTCAATTGGATGCTATCCAGCGCGTTGGTTCACAATTGGCAATGCATGTAGTGGCTGCGAAGCCCTTGTTCTTAACAAAGGAACTTGTTTCTTCTGATGCATTAGAGAGTGAACGTGAAATTCTTAAGTCTCAGGTACTTGGTAATATCATGTTTTCTTTAATGGTTGTCCCTTGGCTCTGTTATAAACATGAAACAAATTGTGATCTGTGAAGCAAGTAGAAATTCATCTAGTTACATGCTTTAATCAAGTGTTTATATGACCTATCATGATTTTAATTAAACGAGTCATTGTGGAATGTTGATTCTTTTACTTTTTATTTTTTCGTTGTTTGTTTTCTTTGTATTTCATCATTGGCTAAATATGAAGCCTCAAATGGTTATTAGATATAGAGATTTGTGGACATCAACATGCACTTTACAGTTCAGCTCCTCATTCTTCGTTTATTAGATATAGAGATTTGTGGACATCAACATGCATGCTTTTTAAATGTACTTCACAGTTCAGCTCCTCATTCTTTGTTTATGGTGATATTCTGGCAATGATTATGCTGATTGATCCCGGTTATATTTTTTATATGGAGAAAAGAAATAAACTATCTTCGTGCAAGTGTTTTACACCATTTACTGCTTGTAGTCACCACCTATCTGCCTGTAATAATAACTTTTGTTCCGTTTTGATTTCAGGCTGAAAGTACGGGTAAGTCTCAGATGGCCATAGATAAAATTGTAGAAGGTCGCTTGCGTAAATACTATGAGGAAGTTGTTCTTATGGAGCAGAAGTTTATTATGGATGACACCCTAACTGTAAAGGTGCGCAAATGTTGTAATGTTTTATAATTTTATTTAAATTTCTCTAAGACTCCGTTTCAATGTTAGTGGCTTCCTTGTGATGGCCATGTTCATATGGAAAAAAAGACATGTTTTTTGGTGTGTGGATGGATACTATCTTAATGAGAATTCGTGCCTGTCAAATATGTGAATTCATGGATTTTTAACTGTCATATTTTAACTGGCATATTACATCATTTTTATAAATACGATGAATAAACTGTTATCGTTCATTATCTTTCATACCTAATGCATGGATCCATGCATAAATATATAAATACTTCATTCATGCGTGCACACATACTAAAAAGCAGTGGTAGGTTAGACCAGGTTAGTGGCCTTTCCCCACCCGGAATTTCTTCATTTATGTGGGTTGAACTTCACACTCCCTTATAGAGGAATCAAGACTATTTTGGTCACACATTCAATGTATTTTGACATTGCAATTAGAGTGTGGTAACTGTTAGTCAGGTTTATCAGTTAGTATGATGTACTTTTAGTATATTAGTTGGTTTGACCTTGGTAAAATGGTACATGCATATACAAGCGATATGGTGCACTTGCTGACTAGTGTCTTACAAACTATTCTACAGAAACTATTAGAGAATCTATCTACGGAAGTGGGATCACCTGTGAAGATTGAGAGCTTTTTCAGGATGGAAGTGGGAGAAGGAATTCAAAGGTAGAAACCCATTGCTTATTCTTTATGCTTTTCTTTTCTAAGTATGATTTTTACAGTGCTATACTAGTTACATAATTGATTGGTTCCTAGAATAATGTCCATACAACAATATTAATCTATCTTATTATCGATTTTATGTCTTTCTTTATGTTATTGTACTGCATTTTATCTACTTATCTGAAACACCGACCCTCATGATTACTTTTCCACTAGGATCTCTCACATTTGGATGACGATCACGAATCATGATTGCTGTTATTATCATCATAATTGTTGTTTACCTACTTTTAACTTATGAGAACTATACTATGTCATTTTGCTTCCATCCTTTAACAACTGCATCAATATGGGTGTCCACAACAATTATTCTATGCTGCACTTGCATCCTGAAAATTATCAGAAGTTCTCACCTGTTGGTGTTCTATCCCACTTCATAGAAAATGTAAATTGGCTTAACTGTGTCATTATAGAAAATGCCTTGGTGGGAGCTGAAAGTGCCCTATTTCCTTTGTGCATATTAAAGACATTGACCTGTATAATGTCACCGACTATGCTTGTCTGTGGGTATTGAGCCAAGGTTATCCTGCAAGTGACTCTGGTTGGATTATCATCATTCATCCAGTCTTGCCACCTCAAGCCCTCAACCTCTATTTAATGAACTATACTGCTATCTCGCAATGCATAACACCTATACAATTCTTACATTATTCTATCCTTTCGACGCGTAATGGAATTTATAGTCCTGTTTGGCATTAAAGAGAATATATTTAGAAAGATACAAGAAACCATTCTTTGGTCCAATGTAATCGATGTCCAGGGTGGAGTGAAATATGTTTATTTATGCTTGCTTTCCTGGAACTACACCTTAGTTAATCTAGTGACTGTTGATATTTATTAGGCTGCATTTATGGTCGATTGACTCTAAGCTTAGTCGATGTATACAGTTGTATAGTCTATATGCTGTTTACTAATTATTTTTGGTCTATATGAGTTCCTTTTATTTGATGCCTAAGGTTAAAGTCTGCAACAAAAAGGCCGCATCTGATGATTGAGTGTTACTGACGTTACGAACTTGCAGGCTGGAAGCATCCAGTGCATCGGAAAACTTGGCTCAGGCTATTTGAGGAAATGCTGCCCTTTCATCCACAGAAAAGTAGAGTTTAGTTCCAAACAGCTCCAGAGATGAATCAGGGTTGTGCCTGTTGATTTTTGCACTCACTAAAGGTAGTTATAGTAATGTCGAAATGAGGTATTTTTGTTGCCTGATGTTTGCAGGTTCTGATGTAATGATTTTGAAATGCCATTTATGAATTTTGTGACAGATGTGAGATTCTTTACTTTCTGCCAACAAACACAAAACAAAGTAATAAAGTTCATGCTGTCTCTGCCATACATTTACCTATTCAGTACGTCAATCGAGTGCCTGTTACTGAATCCCCCAATGGATGCACTTGATTTAGGTTTGTATTTCCCAATAGATCAGATTCTTGGGTTGATTTAGGTTTGGGACTATGGTGGACTGATTGGCCACATTGTTCTAACTGGAAGCAAAAAGTTCAGAGGATTAAATTGAAATCATTAATCGCATTGACAAAAACAGAAATCATTAATGGCATGTTTATATACTTGGAACGAAGGAAGTAAGAAAAGCGGGAACGTAGTAAAAGGGCGAAGTAAGAAATTGGAATTGGATCAATTAGCTTCCCTAGTTGATTCAGCTCCTGGTTTTGGGGTATTGCTCTATGTTGATTTTAAGTCGGTAAACATGAGGAAGAGAGAAATTGGAATAATTCTATTTCTTCTCATACGAACTTTAAGTAAGTAAACATGTTACGTGAAAAAAAAAAAAACTAAAATCAAATTAAAATTTTACAAATTTATTAATTTAGGTATATATTTATAAAAAAATCAAACACTATTTAAACATAGAAACACACCCAAGTTAACTAAAAATCACTTTTTGGGTGTGTATAAATGGGTTTTGAGTGTGCGTAATGATGGGTTTTGGGTATGTTTATATGTTTAAATAGTGCTTGGGTTATTTTATAATTTCAACCCCCATTTTGGGTGTTTTAGTGAAACTCTCTTAAAATTTTTGGGTGACGTAGGACAAAAAGTAAATATATTTTAAGGAAGCAGAGAATCTGGCAGCAAAAAGAGTACGGAGTTGATGCTTTTATTTTGAAGGCATACACACACACAAACAGATATATTCCACATACTGCCAGTGGAGTTCAAGCAAAAATGAGATGTAGTCCAATAAGAGAAGAGGTGGTTTTATGAGATGGAAAGTAGCTATTTTAAATAAATATTCAGAATAAATAAATAAATAAAAATATGTCTCTAATATTATTATAGATATAGAATATAGTAGAATTAATGAGAGAGAGAGAGAGAGTGGGAAAATTATGCGAAAGATACTTTTGGAAATGTGACACCAACAATCCCGTGACGCAGCAGCTGCAGCATATGAATATGAATGTATGAATGTGATGAGCTGCCTACCCTCCTTTTGTCCCATTTCTTCTTTGAGTCTTCATCACCACGGACTCGTTCAACCGCCACCGGCAGAAAGAGAGGGAAAGAAATTTAAAACCAGATTTGTCGCGCAACCCTACTATTGACTCATGCATATCGTTTTCGTATATTGCACATTCAAGGGTTCATGCCACATTCATATTATCTCATTGAATCATCCATCAATCAAGGAAGAGATATAATTTTTTTTTTTTATTTTAAAAAAAAATCATGGAAGATATATAGCTTTGCATGTAATTATACAAATTACTCCTACACTCATCAAATTTGTTTATCAATAATTCAGTTATATATTTCTAATAATACACTCATGATATGTATAATGACTAAACTCATCAAATGTTGTTTATAATATTGCAATATTTTTTTTATGTCAAATCTGAATTTACTCTAAATCCATTTCTAACTTGTACGAAGCTCACATGTATATTGAAATGTGATGATTTTAGGATATAGAATTATAAAATTGAAGTAGTTGTAGATAAGCTCTTAATCCCATCTCAAAAAAAAAAAAGAAAAAATGAGAAGTCAAGACAAATGAAGAAGGTCCCACGTTATTTGACAAAGTATATTAGTTCATTGATCACATTATATTTATGGAAAAAAAAATGTAGGGAGATTAGCTCTCTTATCGCGTGAGTCAGATCTCAAAATTGACAGGAAAAGAGTTATGCGTAGTACTGTATACCGTTTACCATTATGTATTTATATAAAAAATTGCAACCACATTAGCAGGCTGGCTTGTGGCAAACTCAGATACTAATTAGAGCTACACATTCTCTGCCAATTTGTGCTCTACGGTATAAATTATAGAAAATTACCAGATCGGACATCAGCAGAACTACTACTAACGAAACTTGAACACTGATAAAACTACACACGATACAAAGACCTTATCAATTGAAACAGCCCTCTTTGACATAAGCGTATAGCTTTTCATGATTAACTAACTAATAAAAAAACAACCGGAAATGTAGTAGCGTACCTTCCACTACATTTTCCTTTTTCTACATTTTTTGGCCCAACGCGGACACTACTAACAATGTCAACCGCACATACAACTGGCTCTCTTTCTCTCTCAAATATTATTTCTATTTTTTTATTTTCTTTATTATTTTAGAATCTTCTAATCCTGTTTCTAGTTCAGGTGAGAGACCTCTTCATACATTCCCTTATAAAAATTCAACTCCCACAATTCCTAGACTCTGTCAGTCCTCAAAAAATTTTCATCTCCTCAAAACCAAAACTCATCATATCACAAACCCATTCTCTCTCTCTCTCTCTCTCTCTCTCTCTCTCTCTCCCCTCAAGACATGGGCAACTACGTTTCTTGCACCCTATCAACCCAAATAGCCAAGAACAGCAAAGCAGCCACCAAAGTCATCGTCCCGAGCGGCGAAATCAAGCAATTCTATGTACCAATGAAAGCTGCAGAGCTCATGCTTGAGACCCCAAACTTCTTCCTTGTAAACACTAAGTCTCTCCATATTGGAAGAAGATTTTCAGCTCTCAATGCTGATGAAGACTTGGAGATTGGTGACGTGTACGTCATGTTCCCCATGAAGAGGCTCAACTCGACCGTGACTCCAGCCGATATGGGCGCCTTGTTCCTCACCGCCAGCTCGGCAACCAAGCGTCTTTCGGGCAGAAACGTGAGGGTGCAGCCGGCTGAGGATAAGTCCGGGGAACTTGCTGATGATGATGATGAGGAGGAGGAGTATAATAAAAGGATGGAGAATTGGCGGAAAATCTTGATCATGAGATGGCGAAGTTAATTTGGATGATATTGAAGATTTCTCGCGCCAGGTTCATGCACAGTTGTCTATGTGTAGGTCAAAGAAGCCATTGTTGGAGACTATAGCAGAAGAGCCTGTTTCTGTTTGCTCCAGGTGATCATGGCACAATAGGGCTATTTATGTAATTTTCACTAAGCTGATCTCTTTTATAAATTTCAGCAAAGGGAGGAGATATATATTAATATTGTAGAAAAGTGGTGTGTGTATTACAAAACTTATTACAGGCAAGAAGTTTCAGTTGTTTTTCAGCGTGGTTAATTACATTTGCAACCTTTTCTTTTTCCTTCTGAATATTACACTTTCACTTTCAGCCACATATTAGATCTCTCGCTCCTCCCGAGTTCTCTAACATGAGTTCTCTAACTTGGGTTACAAGTTTACTAGGATAGGAAACAAAATCCTAAACGAATAGAAAACTAAGCCCATCCTCGTTTTCTTCTTCCCTTGCAACAAATATTGGTGAGCCATAAAACTTCAACAAAGACAACTATCATGATAATTGACTAGCATTATCACAAATTCATGAGCAGAACTGCATTTGAAATATCTTAACCATACCTCATTTAAACACCTTATATGTTGATAGTATCAACTCCTTAGACCCACATTGGAAAAGTACAACCAAAAGGTCCCATCTTCCTATAAAAGAGTACTTTTCACATGAAAAGGTAATCATTTCCTCCATAAATGAGTAAATACTTTTCAACCACATCGATGAGGAAAAAAAAACTTAGGCATCTGAGGGTAGTTGGTGAATCTACCACCACCTCTTCAGTCACCACATCGTTTGTATAAAAATAAATAAAAATTAAAGCCAAAAAGAAATTACTCATTTTCAAAGCAAGAAGCTAAATGCGAGTATTTCCAGTGAACCCTTCAAACAAATTATATAGCATCAATCAAACTCTAAGTTTTCACAATACACTCACACATAATATTCAATATCACAAGACAATATTACTACTTTCTCTCATAAATTCAAATTACAAAGGCTTGTCCATGACAAACTAAAGTCGTATTGATTTGGTGTATTTCTTGTCCTTCCGTCAGTCCACACCCTAAAAATGCACTGAACAAATAACTGGGCATGCAGGTCTCCCTAAAGACGCTGATTCCTCTTCTAGAGTTCCTATGACACTTTCAAATGTGGGTATTTTGGAAGGATCATTACTTGTACAACCCTCTATCAACCTGCATAATGGAAACATGTACAACCACTTACATTACATATCAAAAGTTGTAGCAATATTTTTCTGCTCATGGTAATCATCGAATAAGCATGATAATTAGCATCCGTTTGAATAACATCGGTAGGTACGATTTTTCCTGTGTCATATCATCAAGATAAAATACTTTTGTTACCTATGATTTAGGATTGTCAACATGTTTGATGCAAATCTTCCAATTACTCTGCCTAAACTAGAATTCTCTATGAAAAGGAGGAACAGCATCTCCAACATTGGATGAAAACGTAAGGTTTTAATCCTAGTTTAAAATGACAGAATGCAGCAAAAACTGCTGCTTCACACTCTTTGAAAAAATTGAACTACAAATTATATTTTTCATAAGAATAAAGTAAGATGGAATAGATCAGAAGAATTCCACACTTACTGTTGAATTCTGTTTGAACATCGACTTAAGTGGAATTTTGGCTTAAAATCGACCGGTTCCTGATGGATGAAGTCAGAGTTCGTGTTGGTCATGAAGTGATTTCCTTCTAGCATCTGTAGATTACATCAAACTTAAAATGATGTTAAAACTGCTTTGAGAAAACCTAAACTACCAGTTGCCTCAAAAATTTAGCAAATATGAAATGGACAAAATATTGTATATCAAATAACACACTCTCAAGATGAATTCCCAACGTACTTCAACTTATTAAAAATTCTACAAGTTACATAGATGCAAGGCAGTTGTCAATATGGCCCGTTCAACTTAACTACTGACGTATGGATTTGTTTGGATTACGGGAAGATTTTACTGCAAACAGCTTCAAAAGAATGTCATGTCAAGTAAATTACCAAATCCAAACAAAAACATGTACCTGATAATATATGAATCCAAATGTACGAATATCTTTCTTGGTGCCATCTAATAGATTGGTACTGTTACAGGGATTGCCACTTCTTTTCCCTGTGAAATGAAATTGATTAGAAAGACAACAGAGATTTTCAAAACCAAGTCAAAAGGAATTTGATGTTCATGTACAACCATTTTGATCTGGGTTAATTTGCTCATACAGCATTTGAACCCAATACTCGCCGATCTTCAAGTGTCCACCTTCATCCTGCAACAAGTTTCTACTCCCAAGTGGAAAAGACAGGATTAGTTTCATTATCATATGGGATGGAAGGTTTCTTGAAGCATATATGATTAATAATAGTAACAGACCAAGAGAACAAATAACCCTTTGAAGGCAATAACCTATTTAATTTTTGTCTTTAACATTGCAAATTCAATTCTCAAAAACGGTTTAGAGATTTTTTTTTTTTGAAGTTGTTTGTTGAGAGAGAGAGAGAGAGAGAGAGATGTTCTCTCTTGGATAGGGCCTACCTGGTATCCAAATGGTTGTGAACTATAGGGCAGGGCTTGTGCTCATGAAGATAGTTCATTCCCCTGCAAATACTTTTACATGTCAAAATCTAAAAGCACCTTTTTTCATATGATAAGTACTTCTAAAAAACTTGTCACAAACATGTGTACGAATTAGAAGCGTGTAGAATGCAGAAGGGATACAATTCTGGAAACTTATACTCAGCATGTACGCTACAAGACGAGCATTCTGAAGAGCAAGTACTGAATTACAAAGTATGAGTCATCATCAATGTGATTAAGGGAGGAGGAGAATGATTTGGAAAGACTCTTTAGGAGTAGGAGTTAAAATCTTTCCAATACTAACAATACAAATAATATTAATATGCTTCGACGTAGTACGCATGTGCATTGAACATTGCATAGAAATAATTCTGATACATGGAAGGGACATGAACTCCTTCACATGTCAAATCCAATTACTGAACAGCACCAAAATCAGTTACCTAGCAATATCAAGTGCATAGCGTAGAGCAGTATGCACATCAAGTCGAGCTCTCTGCCTCAAAATATCTTCCAGGTTACCCTAGAATAGCACAAAGTAAATTTTAAAACTAAAAAGAACGAGAAAGATACGAAGAATCTCAAAATTAGCCTCCATTTCCAGACAGACAGAATGGTAGTGTATGATCCAGAAAAGAATATTTGACAATGATGACCTCGATAACATAAAATTACTGAATTATACCTTATACTAGAATGGCTTTTACTGCACTTCATACAACATAGCATATGGTTTTCTTCCTATGTATACTAGAAAAATAGATTTTTTGAGATGGCTGAATGACAGTAAACATGTCCTTTTACTTCTTATGATGTGCTCACTTGAGCATAAATTACTTGGACTGTGGAAACTGGCAAGAACAAGAATCAAAAGTGGCAGAATACCGCTTTCCATATGTCCATGTGGTTTCATTTCATTCTTAGTTTAATTGTTCAATAAAGATCACATTTTTTAAGATTTTTTTTTGAGAATTTGAAAGCATAAATAAAATTTTCCAAATATGTAAGATGGATCAAAACCACTAACAACAATCTAGTAAGAACATATGATTGGGACATAGCACAATGTACTTTTGGTAGATACTCAGTAATCAGAACCATCTCTTCTTGCTGCACAATTGAACCGAGAAATTGCAAAATATTGGGATGTCTAAGTTCCCGGAGGCGAGTGTTGTCCTTAGCAGAGAGAATCCTGTATCAAGATTGAAGCAGCAAGCTATTGTTATCTAACACTGTCCAAAGTTTTAACCTAAATTTACTGGCTCAAACAAATAACTAAACCTAGAGGCCAAGAAAAAAAAAAAAAAAAGTCCATATCAAGCATACATTTTTACAGGATTGCATATGTGTCTCTTTATAACAGTTTTGACAACCCAGGTTCCACGCCACTTGACCTTTTCAGATTCACTGAATGAGCCCTGAAAAATTAAGAAAACAAGAGTATTTCAGATAGAGAAGCTGCTAGGTAGACACACTGTCGCAGAAGTAAGAATTTTTCACATGCCATAGTCTACAATAATAAAATTCTGCTTCTCTTAAAGAAATCAATTTTTTTAATGGTTATAGAAACCATATATATATAAGATGATACCTGCTTTGATTTCTTAGTTCCTTATCTGTAGAGTTCATCAAAAGATGAGATTTTGGTTTTTTTTTCTTTGAATAGGAAATTTGCAGGTTAGTAAATGAAAGCAATTTAAGGTCAACACATCAAATGATCTCTGCCTCTCTCTCCCATTTACTTTGGTATACCTGCTGAATGGTTGATGAATGCTCTGTCTTTAATTCTGACATGTCAAACTTCACATCATTTGAATCTTCTTGCTCATGTCGAACCGTCTGTGCAAAAAATGCATGAAGAGAAGTCAACAGCAGAATATCTACAAATGTCACTTTACTCCACCCACGAAGGACTTTTCACTGTACATCTGTGTGTTCTATAGTGATATTTCACTTACGAATTGATCATTGGTAAGGTCATTGCCTCCATTTACTTCAAGAATCCTGCATATATCTCGATGTCCATAGAGTCTCGCGTCTGTCAGGGGCTTCACATTAGGAAAAAAGAAAGTAGAATTACTAGCTATTATACCTAACAAGTCATTCAAAGAACACCGGCGAGGAGAGATTGTAGCATCGTTAACAGTAAACAACTATGTATAGAAGAACTCTCGACTCTTACAGAAAGATATCACTAAAAGTGTAAACCATTAAAGCACCTTAAAAAATTTATGTATATATAGTTATAATTATGAGGTAAACTTTACGAACCAGAGTAATAATAACCAGTAACTTTGTATAGACCACTCAGACATTTTGGATTGATATACAGCAGAAAGCATGACAGATTTTATTGACACATGATTTATTTTGTTCTGATAAGTCAGTCCAATCAATTAACACCTGGACAAGACATGTCCCGCATGGAAAGCAGATATACTGGTATGGAAACAATTGCCAATGACATTTAGCAATATAAATTTACTGGGATTTCTCAAAGATCATATAATTTCAACCAATTATGATACTTGTTGCAGACACCATCTAAATTTGTGGAGCTAGAGATGAAATTTGGCAAGCATAAGAGACAAACTTGCTCTATGCTCCAAAATCCTTAAGCATATGATGAATTTTGGACAAGATAAGTTCAATCATACTATAATATCCATTTTGAAGGACTTGTAATCACATGTTTATATTCTTGATATGTGACCAAATAAAGAGATAAAGAGTTATAGCTAAGCGATCGAAATCGATAAAGGTATGCTAATTAAGAAAAGAATGTCTAGGTATATAAAGCAAATGAGAAGTTAAATGTGACATGAGTTATTGGTTGTTCTTACAGTCCGTTTCCATCGATCTTTGAGATTAACATTTGCCTTGTAGCACAAAAGAAGCTCGACAATGGGAGTGTGACCCTCGCTTGCGGCGAGATGCAGAGCAGTCCTGTTGTCATAGTCTTGCACATCAGGAGATATGCCTTTGATCAACATCTGGTTCAGTCCAACTCTGTCACCTCTTGAAGCAAAACTCAAGAACTTCCCTATCAGCTGCATATCGAAATCATCCGAGCAGTAGGCACTCAGAATCTCACCCATCGTCTTCATGATTCTTTCTTTCTTTCTCAACACAATCTATCTTTGTTTTTTCTTTTGTTTTCCTGCGGAATCTGAGGAACCAACCAGAGGCTTTGAAAGAAAATAGGGAGGCATACGGCAACAGGACACAGCAGCATCTTTTCCCAGTGACGTTTCTTGGTGGCAAAAATGGGCGGTTATGCCGATGATATGGAGGCTTCGGCAATAACGATGACCTTTCCACTATATTTGAATATTATATATTTATATCTATCTATATGAGCATGGGCGGGTTTGCGCTGGATAAAAGGTGTATCCACTATTCCATGTTTGTCCAAGTTACAAATTTGATTTGCTCCGTAGGATCCAAGCAACCCGAGGAACCCACAAAAGGGTTGTCTTGTTGTAAAATAATGGGAGATTCACTATTATACTCAATATAGATACAAATTATAAAAAAATTTAATATGAAATGGACTTTAGAAACACACCAAAAGTCTATTTACAATATATTAACTTCTTATAGATTATACAACTGCCATGAATTTCTTAAAACAAACTCAACTCAAAACCTCATCAAAGTAATTTAATAATCAAAATTAAATTCAATAAGGTCAACTGTCATTTTTTACGTTTTTTTGGGGTTGTTTATAAAAATTAAATGATATAATGGTTTATCTATATCATTAATGCTAAGAATAAGTATATAACTAAATATCTTTAAAATAAACTAAAAGCACCACAAAATATGATAGTGGAATTATATTTATTTTTGTGATACTACAACTCATGGAGTTCTGATAGAATTTTCTCTACGATTTCTCTGTTCTTATTTAAGGTTTTTAACTCTTCGTTTTTAATTTTCTCTTTCTTCTCAGATGCATGAGGAATTCCTCAATTTATATATAAGTTAAGGATTCAACTGCTCAATTGGATGTTGCATTTTGGAGATCATTCTCCAAAGGACACTTCCAGGAATATTTGAGATTCGACGAAGAAACGTGTCAAGGCTCAACCAATGTGAAACGTGCACAACTTCAAGCACTTTGGAGAGATTTTGAAACTCTTCACATGAAACCAAAAGAAATCTTGATGAATGCTTCTCGAGGACAATGGTGGTTGTAAGTAAGATGCAGTAGTGACAAGATGGAGGATGTTACGATCATTGAAAAAATTTATGCCGTCAATGACTCCAATGCAACCAAATTTCTTCATGACCATGGGAATCAAAATACAATGGGGTCTTCGAGTTTCAGAATTTGGGTTTTGAGGGTACATAAAAAATCAAAGTAGAGAATCCAGATCTATAAATCTGAATTCATAATGTCTAATGGCTTTATTCATGAATTAAATCAACCAAGCCCAAGACTCAGTAATAACGTAACTTCCTTGTAGAGTAACACCTTTCAGTTTTTCTTAAATCATAAAAGTCATGGTAATACACCAGTAAGCTGGGTTAATACGCCCCTTTTAGTATTCATATATCTTCATGTTATGAATTTGTTGGCTATAACTATGTCAATACATCCCTTTTCCAAGACAAAATAGGAAGATGTTGCGTTCCCGAGCCCTAGAGAGCATGCAACAGTAACCTAAATAATAGTGAGATATTTACACTGACACACACCTTGAGATTTTTGGTGTTTTGATTGAACCCGTGAGGTTTTAAAACACCCATGAGGTTTCGATTTGTTCCCTTCCAATAATTTTCCGTCCAACAATTGTTGGTGTAATTTAAAAAACTTCTTAAAATGACAGAAGTGTCCTCAATTATTAGACTTAAGAGTGGATGTTCAATCCAATCTTTGAGGTTAACTTTGTCATTTACTTAAAATATGAAAACTTCCGTAGTAAAAATCAACAAAAAGGGGTTTTAAGAAAATAATTTGATACCTCAAAGGAATTTCCTTATGTGAAAACAGCAAGTAGGGTGCCTGCCATGATTATATAAAAAACACCACCATTCATAGCGACAGCCATTACGATCCAAGCATCATCTGAAGTATTTGGCGAAAAAAATTTCTCTGAATTCCCATTCAAAAAATTTGGGATTCTTTAAATTCCCTTCAAATTCTGACGTTCAGAATTCTAAAAATATCTGAAGTTTTCCTTTGAACCTAATAATTTTACTTAAAACAACTCTCTGTACACTTGTGGCCACATTTAAGAAATTTACAATATTGTACATCGGAATATGAATGAATCTATCACTGCCCAATCAAGGGATCATCGGATGAAAGACCATTCGCCATGAAAGAATTTACTACAACAGATCTGTTACAAACCAAAAAGACTAGATAGTGATGGGAACTACATCAAGAGCATGTAGATAATGAAAACTCTCAGTACATCACTTCCGGTGTCTTCTCTTTTGTTCAGCTCTTTGCCTTTTCTCATCCTCCCATTCATACATCCTGCAACCTGGTTAAGGAGTCCAAATTTCCAATACGCAATTGTACAACTGAAACTGAAATGACCAACAATATATGCATGTCAATGCTCATCGTAAACATATTCGGGCACCTTTTTTTCTTTTAAAAATTCACGACAATAAATATATTCATGTGTGTACTCTGTCAGCAATTAGCAATTATCTATTATACGTAATGCACCATGACATGAAAAATATACATGAAGGATACGGATCAGGGTCACGACGAGTCATCTTGCTGGCTGCTTCTTTACCATGAATCCTCACACTTGGTTCCTCCAAGTACCCTGCACGCTGGACAGGGGGTCCTTTCCGGTCTCCTCTATCTCTTCCATCATATGACTGGGACAAACTAATAGAAAGAGGAGGTGGTGGAGGAGGAGGAACTGGTGAATACTCACCAGGTTCCCCAGAAGGCGGGTGCTCTCTTTTAAGTTTCCGCCTCTTAGAAGCTGCAATTGCATCTGTCTCCTCCTTCAAGAGGTTTGCTTTCTCCCTTTCTCGCTCCCTCTCCCTCTCCTCCACCTATATACAGCAAAGCTTAAAGCATAAACATCATATGCGTAATATACAACGAAACTAATGAGAAATCCATTTGAAGTTTGAGCTCAATAAATGCATCAGAAAGATAAAATTTAAACTCCTCTCTGAGAGGTGCACTCATGATATTTACTAAGCAGCGAATCATAAAAAGCCTGGGACATTGAGAAATTAATAGTGGACGTGGAGTGCAAACAAATAAAAAAAAGACTGATTAGTAACTGATAATAGACCTATTAAGCTCGTGAAGAAGCGGCGGTTGTGTACACAACTTGACATAGTGAAAGAATAGAAAGTTTATTTCTCAATGTGCATACTGAAGCTTATCTGGGCATAAAATCCCTATTGAAAAAGAATAGTGCCATGTAAAAAGCTCTAAACGTTACAGAGCCCCTGCCGGATATGAAGCTACTAAAGATGATTGTCCCACACACTAGTGAACTTGCACAACTCATGAATAGCCAGGCCTTTTGACCAACCCCATGAAATATATGGGGCGTAAGCACATGTTTTTTCGACTATTACCAAAATACTTTTATAAACCAAGATATTACTAATCACATTTATTTCAGGCATCATTACCAACATACGCTGTTCTAATTAGAATGAAAAGGGGCCAGTTAACAATGCCTGAATAAGGAACCACTTAATATGACATATTGAAAGGAAGTTCCCCAAATGAAAATATAAACTAGTGCTGATACATACCTTTATTGACAGCCCCTCACGATCTTCGCGCTTCCTATCTCTAAAATCATCTTCTCTTCTACGTTTTGAATCATCTTGTGAATTATCTTCAGATCGTCTACGCTCCTTCTCATCATGTCTCGGAGAAAGCCTTTGAGTATGCCTTGTGGTCCCAAACCTTCTATCTGCATCTTCATCTCTTCTTCCAGAACTAACTGAATGTGGAACCATGTGAGGAGGTAAGGGTGGTGGCGGAGGTAAGCTTTGCCCATGATACCGTTCATCAACATGAGATTTTTCCGTTGATATATCATTGTACCTTACTTTACCTCTGTCATCCTTAGATTTTCAGAGAGTCTATCCACCACTCCTATCCATACCCCTCTCTTGAACTTTCTCCACTGAATGCTCCCTTCCATGTCTCTCCATTGACCTGTCCCTGGATCTCTCACCTAAATCGTCTCCACGTGACTTATCAGGACGGTCCAACCTTTCCCTGTAATCCTTTTCATGTCTTTCACTGCCCTTATCTTTGGACCGATCTGAAGGCTTATCAGAGGCCTTATAAACACTTTGATCATCGGTTCCTGATTTGTCAAGATCCAACAGTCGAGCATCAACAGACCTCTCTCGGTCAGACAATCGAGCTTCGCCCTCAAAATCCCTCATTTCAGTTTCCCCTTTCCGCCGTTTACTTTGTCTGTCAGTTTCTTCAGCAGGACTGGTTCTCTTTTGCAGCTTATCACTAGACTTTGAAGCACTAGCAGAATTATCATGCCTAGGAGAATGAACAAGTCGAGAAGAATGGGGCCTCAGTGCATCAGAAGTTTCAGGACCATCCTCCTTTGGAGCAGAAACCCTTGTATTGGAAGCCTTTGCAGCTCCAACATCCACCTTTGATTCAATACCATGAATTTCTACTGATGTCTTCGCAAATGAACCTTTAGCTGATGCTGAAACTGTATTACCGTTTGCTGCGATGGCAGGAGAAACATTTGTAGACACAGCTGAAGCATGACACAAGACATCTCTGCCAATTCCTTTTCCAGATCTACCATCATCTTTTGCAAGATCCTGTTTCGGTGGCTTAGCAAGCAATCCAGCAGGACCTGACCGTTTTGCTTGGGCTCTCAACTGTCAACAAATGGAAAACAGATTTTAAGGAAAAAAATAAAGAAAAGCAAGATGATAAAAGCCAATAGCAAGAAAATGACTGACCACATCATAATGAAATGCCCAACAGGGACAAACAGAGATACTAATTCCACGGAACTATATCATTCTTATAAACATTAAAAAATTACATTTAGCTCTTTATCTTTTGGCCATAAAAACTTACATACCATATTCGTGAACATCAGGGTCCAGGAATAGGCACCAGGCTTTGGAAAGAAAATTGCAAGAAGCACCACAACAGAGTGAGATTCTAGGTCAACATTCATCCCAAACTCAAGTAGTAGATGTTTTGGTCCGTAGAAGGGATACAACATGATTGCAGGTGCTCTAATGATCAATATCAAAGCAAACTATATAGATCAATAGAACATCTGACTTTTATCAGTTGCATTTAAGTTTAATTCTGGAGCTTCGGAGAGCTATCAGCTACTCCAGAACCCTACAAACTTCTGTGGGGTGATTTCAGTCTCGAGTGTTTAACAAGTATTTTCAATATCATTCTTCTCCATCACCCATATGCAAAATACCACATACTACTTTGATATCGTTTATTGATTTAGCGAACATGACAAAAATGATGTCGAGAAGGATTAAATGAAGGAAATGAAAATAAGACTAAACTAAAAATGCTTGTCTCCTACACATCCACATGAGTGCAAAATGCATTTTGCCACCATACCCTTAGTTTCTTCCAATAAAAGTGGTCATCCCGGTGTTAATTACACTACAGCTTGAGTGGAATGAAGCATGTCCAATGATACAATAGTTAAACAGAAAAGTTCTTTTTTCTTGGTCAACATAATACCTCAGATTCAGAAGAGTTCTTCGGGGCAGCTTTTCCCATGTTTTCATCTGAGGTTCTATTTGAGGATTCATTCACTTGTTTTTTATTTTCCATAGATCTTGATGTTCCAGATTGTAAAGCAGCTGAGGGCATCGGTGACTGAGCATCGGAGCCACTCACCAATGAGCCACCTTTAAGTTTTAGATGCCCTTGATCAGATTTTACAGTTGAGATACTTTCTGCTCTTTCCAACCTCCCATCTGAGGTTTTGGTTTTCAGAATCTGGTCTTTGACTGAGTTTGATGATTCTGGGTGTTGGGAGGGAAGGGCTCCCACTTTTCCTCCTATAGGTTCAGATTGAGAAATATTAATGGTAGAACCACTGTGTGTGGCTGCTGAATTACCAGCCGAAGACTTTGAAGCAAGTGGTGCAGACTTTAATTCAAGATATCCATTACCAAATTCTTCATCTGTAATCCATGAAGACTGCAAATGGGAAAGATAAAAAAAAATTAAATACCTTCATATCTGCGCTGAAAAGCAAGTTCAAAATTTAAGACAAACCTTTCTAGCAGCCAAAGCAGCAGCAACACCAGTTGCCAACACCTTAAGATCCTCTCTCTCATCAGCCTTTATCTTGGAAACCTGCAAGGGAGGTGTCAAAAGGAAGATGCGCATAATGATTCCAGTGAAATTCTAAATAAAAATTGCTATCAAAATAGTTCTCACCCGTTTTTCAAGATTTACACCCGTCTTTCGGGTAACTGGAAAAACACTAGAAATTTTTGACAACAGTATGAGTGCGTTACGAATTTCCATGTACTCAGTTGATTCCAGACACTGAATCAATAACTTTGTAATCCTTTGACTCCACTTCCAGTGAACCTATAAGAAAGTTAAAAGAATGAAAACATCAGACACTGAAAACAATTTTGTTTTTGGTTTTTAGTTTTCACTTTTCTTGCTAGGGATAGAGGGAAAGTATATGGGGGAAAGGGAAATCAAGAAGGATGAAGCAAGATTGATGGGAGGAAGGAGATAGAAACGAAGGGGAATGTATGAAACAGAAACTAGAAAGAAAAGAAACTTACTTAAAATTGTTTTCAGATTTAGTTTTTAGTTTTCATTTTGTGTGCCATTTACGTTTCTTCCACATCCTCCTTCCCACCACCATTCATCCACCCTTGTTCATCTCTCTCTTCTGCCTTATATTTCCCACTCCCTCTCAAACAAAAAAATTGAAACTAAAAACAAATGGTTATCAAACATGCCCTAAACGATTTGAAAATTGAAAGTCTGTCCAAGCAAGAACTCCATGACATGGATGAAATGGCCATGGAATAGTTGAGGTTATAAGATCAATCACGAAGTACCCTTCCTTTGGAAAAGGTTCAAGTGTCCAACTGAACTATACAGTTGAAACTTGAAACGCAGAGTACACAGATAAAACAGATGTTTATACATAAACAAAAGAATAGAGAAACAGAATAACTAATTGGGAGGACAAGATTTAGCCGAGTCCTTTAAAGAAAACTAAAAGACCTCTACATGAAGACCTGTAGTATTCAGTTTAAGCTTAGTGACTTCTGGTATAGCAGAAGTTAATTTTAGACATAAAAGGCCATGGACCCACCTTCATGAACTGGAAATAGGCAACTCGCTGGCTATTTGGATGTCTATAATATACAGCAAAGCCAGGCATGTTTCCACATTCGCGTTCATAAATAGATTCATCCTTCTGGAAAAAAGCATGGTTCAGCAAGAACAATCAAAAAATGGGGAAAGAGTATAGCAGTTTCGAGTGCCCATTAGACCCTCTTATATGTCCAGGACTTATGATCAGTGTGATTGAATGTATGATTGGATTAAAAAACTAAACCACCAAAAAGCATAAAGTTGTCTCACCTTCCAATAGTATGCGATCTTCAACGTCTCCTGCAGAAACTTCCCAAATCTACCTACTTCATATTCAGTACAGCAGCATATCATAGGCTGTAAGGTTCTACAAATGAGAATATCAATGTGGTTGACTGTGTTAAAAAATGGTGTCCCCAGGGAATGAAGAGTGTGCACAAACATGGCACAATAGACAGCATCTGGCATACTGAAAGTACAGCGTGGAAATATACAACGCTGAAGGAACTCCACGTTGATCTTCAAAGTATCAGGGCAAGAACTCAACCATTTGTCCTTCTCCCGAGATAAACGTTTACGAACGGATGCGACATTTTCCTCGTGCTTTCGGAGTTCGCTAGTCAGGCGATCTAGGGATTCTTGAATTCTTTCCTTGTCTTTCTTCCTTTTGGTTATTGCTGAACTTGAATTATCAGAAAGCTCTTCCAGAGCCTTAAGAGCAGCATGCTGTTTCGCAATTTCAGACTCATAACAATTTCTAGGGACATAAAGATCATAGAGTGTGAGACCCCAAAATGTCGCATAGAGATCAGGGGAGAGGCTATTCCAGGCTTTTGGAGGCAACATCGTTTTAACAGTATTAAGAAGATCCAACCACCTAATACAATTAGATAAAAACAGCAAAGAAACACAACACAATTAGAAAAAAGGGTATGTCAAAAGTAACTAGACAAGAATAAGCTTCACATCAAGAGATGTCTAAATGCAATCTTTAGAAAAATTACGTTACGGGCTTTGATGGAGAGCCAACATCCAGAACCAAATTTCCAGAATGCTCAGCAGCTTCAGACTCTGAATTTGCAGAGGTGATACCCTGAGTGTCATTATTGTCTAGAGGCCAGAAGACATCGGAACTCCCACGGCACTTGAAGAGCCTCATTACAGGGCGATAAATTAAGAAAG
Organism: Prunus mume; assembly: GCF_029339155.1. Taxonomy (NCBI): domain Eukaryota; kingdom Viridiplantae; phylum Streptophyta; class Magnoliopsida; order Rosales; family Rosaceae; genus Prunus; species Prunus mume. The sequence continues at coordinate 248,434 of NC_142701.1, forward strand.
CAACCTATGTCATGGAGGAAATACAATTAACAGACTATTCAGGTACACAATTTATGTTATGTGGAAACTGTAAGCCACTGAGGTAGACATAACTTTTCAGGGAAAAAAAAACACTTAAACCATAAATAGATACAAAGTTCACTATTATGAGAATTTACAAATTAGGTGCTGTGATTAAGTACAGATGAAAGAAAATAATTAAAATAACTAGATAATCAAAGCACTTAACGGAGAGAGAGAGAGAGAGAGAGAGAGAGAGAGACCTCAGGATCAAGATGGTATTGATGGACAAGATCATCAAGCGAAGGAATTAGCTGAGCATATGCTGATGTCGGTGTCACAGCACTGCAAAGAAATTCCACGTATTGAAGGAGAGTTCCATGACATCTATCAAACTGCTCACTAACCATCTTAATGTAAGGTGCATCAGCATCTATTATGACCCTGCAGAGAATATAGGAATCTCGTCAGTACATAACTGAGCTTGCCTCAGATAAAACAGTGCCCCCATAGTTCATCCACAGAATCAAAATTGTTTCATGCTGAACACAAAAGGCGGATGCTTTATCAGGATGTTAGAAGCATTGCATAAATCCCCTAAAAGGACTGATAAATGCCATTGGCTGTTCCTCTTAATACACACCCAAACCAAGAAAAAAAAGAAGACTACAGAACAGGTCTACCTACAGAATGAACCAGCCCATAAACAACTTCAAGACACCTTGCAACCAATCATCTTTGGAACAAACAGACATAAATGTTTCTTGAAAAGAATCATATAGCAATATGATGATGGATATCAAATAACAAATGAAAGCAAATAAGCTGTACAGCTTACACAGAACGATGCTGAGCAAGAAGTAACAAAAGGGGTATTGCCAGCTTCGATTCATCCTTTGGGAGCAGTGAGTCCCTTAGCCTGTTAGTGGACTTGATTAATGCCTGTAACATTATTAAAATCAACATTAACATCTTCAAAGTTAGGCACTCAAAATCCATAACATGCATTACTGCTTTAAACTTAACAAGTTATGCAACATTGTAAGATTAAAACATACTTAACATTCAGAAGATATCAAATATTGATAAAATAACATCTAAAAGATTATTCTACTTGCCTAATTGAATGACAGAAAATAATCAAACATTACAAGGCACCTTGTTATTGCGAGTAACACCAAAAGAAGTTGCCTGATAACGAAGAGTCTCACTGCCTGCCATGGCATCCAGCTGATCCTCAGTCAGATTCTCGGTGTAATGGACATTTGCCATTTGCTGAATAAGCTCCTGATATAATCATAGAAATATAATTCAATATTATCAAAGCTTGAGGACAAATCATATGAATAACAGGTATAACCATTGAACCTTGAAAATACCTGAAGGAGAACCAGCTCAATTCCTTGGCCCTTTTTCAGTTGATTCACAAGATACTGGAAAAGGCCCCTCAATTCCATAGATGGGTATTTCTTACACCTAAGAAAATAAAAAACTGAGGTGGTCAGCTTTCTTAAAAGCTAAAAGCACATATTACAAACTTGACTCTAAAAAGGAAAAACAGTAAGAAATTAAAATTTTAATAAAATAACAACAATCATAAAACCAAAGGGAAAAATAAAAAGGAACAACCAATCCAATTAAACATTGTTCACCTAAATCTATCAATTTTTATTATAAATTCAGAAGCAACTAAAAAAGAGAAATCGTCAAACTCAACAGAGATAAAGCAAGAAAAGAAACAAAAAATTTACGTACCAAAGTGACAGTTTAAGAATAACTTGACACAATTCTGACGACAATACATAAAATGAAAAAAAATAAAAGACTTCCTTAAGCGATTATAAATAGTATCTCAAATGCAAAATAAACATATTGCTATACTAAATTATGCAAAAATAATTCTATGTCCTCAGATCGGTGATTAGAAATTATATCATCCATACAGCAAGGAAAGGTGGACAAAACATCACTATGAAAGAGACAAAAAGAATCAAGCATCATCTGTTGAATCTATTTTGTCTATTCAGACAATCTAGAATGTGAACATTTTCTGACTATCAATCAAAGTCTCCCTTTCAATGTCCACAAATTTCCTAGCTCCATTCATACAGCCTTGTTTTTTCAGAGAAGAAACACATTTTTATTAATGAAAAGGAAATTACAATCTGTGGACAAGCAGTCGACAGTAAAACAGGTGAAACGAAAAAAACTCTTATTTCAACAAGAATGATCAAATAGAAGCTACAACGTGAGACAATTACAACTAAACCACAGACCCGAGTTTAACAACTCTAACCATCAACTCACAGTTGCCTTCCAATCTAAATAGATAGAATGAAATGAAAGCTCCTTGAATTCCACTGGAACTGAAGGCCAAAAGAAAGACCGAAAACTTTGCTTTTTCTCCCAGAGCTCCCCCGATCCCACTCCTTCAAAATTTTCAAAGATTCTTCTATTTTGTCCCCAGAAAACCACCCCATTACAGCTAACACAATACAAACCCCAATCACTTTAGCTTTTTTAACCCCTCCCAGCCACTTTGTGCTTTTCAGACAGTAAGGAATAACAATCTCTTGGGACAAACCAACTCAAAGTTATTTCCCTGAACAACCTCCATCATAGACTTAAAGTAATAAAGGGCGGGCAGTGAAAAAACATGTGATTGGCACTCTCCCCGCCTCCTTCACGTATAACACACCATTGAGGAGAACAACAAAAATTAGGCCTCCTCCTCTGAACCATATCACAAATATTGACTAACCATACACCACAGGCCACGCTAAAATTTGCTCTTTTGATGGGACCATTGCTTTCTAAAGCTGCCAACAAGGCTGAAAGGAAAGATGTTCAGGCTTGTCATAAAGAAATCTGACAAAGTACTTGCACAAAATTCTCCTCAGGATCTAACATTCATTTCCAAGAATCTAGTCTAGTTTGAGAAAGGTGCACACTTTCTAACAGCAGTAATGCAGATAGCCCCTCCACCTCTGCCTCATTCAGATTTCTCGTGAAACCAAAGTCCCAACTATATGGAGAAGTAAAACAAATCACAAGGCTGGAAATGTTTGAATCTTTTAACGTCGAGTGCAACAGTATTTGAAATAGGCTTCCCAGAGTTCTCTTTCCCCTACCCAGAGATCCTTCCAGAAACTTACCCTTAAACCATTACCAGCACCAAACTTGCAACACAATAAAAAAGGATGGAGTAATTGAAAAATATATTTCCATGGATTCCGACTTGATCCTCTTTCCACCAGCTTGGTATCCCAGCCTGGCCTATACCATATTTGCTTCTGACCACTGAATACCATAAAGCTTTCTCCTCCAAATGGAACCTTCAAAGCCGTTTTCTTAGCAAAGCTTTTCCCCTACCCAGAGATCCTTCCAGAAACTTACCCTTAAACCATTACCAGCACCAAACTCGCAACATGATAAAAAAGGATGGAGTACTTGAAAAATATCTTTCCATGGATTCCGACTTGATCCTCTTTTCACCAGCTTGGTATCCCAGCCTGGCCTATCCCATATTTGCTTCTGACCACTGAATACCATAAACATTTCTCCTCCAAATGGAATCTCCAAAGCCGTTTTCTTAGCAAAGCTTTACTCCTCAATAAATTCCCCAATCCCAGGCTAATCTGCAACCCGGAAACTGAAGTGAAGTATCCAAGTATATATCTAGACTTTGTATGATGGTGTAAACATGCAGAATGACTCTAATAAATGCCAAAAAGTCAAAAGGGGAAAAGGAAAAGGATGAACAAAAATAAACAAATAAAGCTCAAGAGTAACCAAATTGTACAAACCCAAAATAAGCGAACAACTAAGGCCAATGCATATCAACTACTATATGGCATAAACAATTATGGTAATTCCAAATAAGCGTATCAAAAACACATATGGAAGCCATAAGACGAAAAAGACATACAAGTGACCCCAAAATGAAGCCAAAGATTGAAGCCAGTCTGACACGTTAAGGCCATCCTCTTTTAGCTTATCACGCCCTCCTTGTGCAAGACGCTCAATCACAACATATTCCAAAACGTCATACTCCAGCTGGACAGAAATCACGCATATAAAAATATTAGCAAAGAAAGCATAGGCATAAAAATATGTATATATAACATTTATATATACACCCACACACGAAAGCCAAATCCAAGGAGCAACATCATAAAGTAGCAAAATAGAGTGAAGGCTATTCTGCAAAGAAAGGTTCCTCATGCTGGAGTATAAAGTCTCAAGAAATGCACTAGAATATCATGCTGGAAAACAGAGAACCAACCACAAAAGTTAGATCACCAAATATCATGCTTAGGGCATTAAACTTGAAAACCATCTCTCCAGAAGGCCAAATCTGGAGAAGGAAAAAAAAACACTCATTGTAATTTCCAAGGATCCTACTTAAAGACTCTAAAAGATTATTGATTAAATTACTGGCTATGACTACTACTTCATAAAATCACAACAGAACTTTATTCCAGCCAAGTATCTTCCTGGTAATTCTTAAGCCCCAAACGTTAAGTATAACTAATTCTAAATTCCACTAAATGGTCTTTCAGAACACAAAAAGGTAACTATGACGACGTAGTACAATAACTACTCCTATATGGTGTTTACAAGGAGCAGAGATTCCATCAAAAGCTTGATTAAAGATCACTTAGTGGATGCCTGGCCAAGGAATCGTCATACATAATCTTTTAGGTAGAACAGACCAAAATATAGGCCTCCACCGCCTCGTATACACTGACAAGAAATTCACTAGTATGAAGACGTGTCAAAGCTGTCTTACTGTCAATCAAGAGCCTATGAACAGTGTCAATAATTTTTAAAATAGTAACCAAATATAAGTAATTTTGAAAAAAAATGTATAAAAGTTGGATACAGATGGGCACACATGGATATCAGTGCCGTATCCTAATGTGCCCAACATAGAAAATTTATACAAATTGTCCTACAAAACCACAGGTTTTGTCTCATAATCAACTTCAATGATGGAGGACAACACTTTTGAGTAAGATAACAGGAGGGACAAAACAGATAGCTGGTATACAACCCGATTACACCCATTCAAATCAACAGTCTTAACAGTAGTCATAGAAGGGAAGGAAAAAGATGAAGAAAAAAAATTTAACACAACAAAATAGAAATTCACACCTGAGTCAAATACTTAAATGCATCTACAACAGGAGTAATCATATCTCTGTACGCCTCAATCTGCACATAATATCAACAGATTAACAATTGCTTGTGCACAAACACTAAAATTCAAAAAACAAAATATCAAAGATTCCAAAAGACAAAGTGAAAGTAAATAAGGCAAGACCTGATGAACAATTGTTCTAAGTACGGTCATTGGATTTGCATGAGCTAACTTTGCAACCATCCGACCTAGCTGCTTCAAATTTTCTTTTGCAAGGCGTTTCAAAATTCTTCTAGTGTCCAACTATAAAGAGGAAAAATAGAACACGTATCAGTGATGGTTTTAGGGCATTAAGCATGCAACATACAACAATGAAAAAAGTGTAAATCCAGGCATATTCAGAACGCAGGGAAGACTCAAGAAAAAAATATTTGTTGTACCTTGGCTGTTTGCCTTGCGGCTAAAACCATAGGAATGCGCTCATCTTCTTTCTCCCACTCACCGTATAAACGATACCGCACCTAAGCAGATGAGATTTATCTAGCAAGAGTGTCTACCATACAAAATAAATTCTCAAAAGTGAAGAATCAAATATCTTTGATTCAAGGCCAACCTCATAGGGGAGTAGACTCATCACTTCCCAGATCTCCTGTCCAACGGCTGGATTTGCAGGTACCAATTGTAAAGAAGGAAGTAGACATGTTCCCAAGGCTTCCTCTATCCTTGACTTTGCTTCCTTAAGGTGCAGACGAGGATTCCCGACAAAAACATAACTGGGATCCACGACTCGTTCACCACTGCTTACAAGATCAAGTGCAGATGAGTAATAACCTCTCAATACTCTACATACCTACACCAAAAATGACATAGAATCAGTCAATCCTTAAGTTATAAGGAGATAAAATCTGAAAAGAAAAACAAATACATGAAGATAAGATACAAAATTTGCACCTTCTGAAGCAACAAAGTATCGCGATAAAGATAGGGTCCAGCACAAGCAAGCATCTGAAAAAGTTCTTTGGGAAGGTCAACAAATGATCCATGTCTGGATGAATTTTCTGTATTAATTAAATCAACACTGGTTCCTGAGGAAGACCCAAAACTTAGGAGATGTGCTCGGCGAACAGTGTCATATGCAGAAGAGATTGTTTTTTCAATGAGCCTGGACACAAATATCGAATAATTATTAGAAAGAAAAAGTAGATGCCCTACCCCTGCCAAAGCTCAGAATGGGTATGCGCAAAAGGAGGCTAGAGAAAGCCAAGTTAAAACTCTTCAAATGCACTCAAAAACAACCATGCACAATCATCCACCTATCTGCACTTTGTTTGTGCATGCATGTCTATGAGAGCACATTCAGTCAAGTCACAAGTAGCTCATAGTACAAAACAAAAGAAGAGTGAAAGACATAAAATACATTAGATTTACCTGAACAAGCTATTACAGATTTGAATATGTTCAACAGGATGAAGAGGTGAGAGACGCTCAAATAGCAAATGTGCATGGTACCTGATGAGCAGAAATTCAATAACAAATGAGATCTTTAAAATCTACATGAAATAAATGCTATTGCACAAAACTGAACATCAGTTCAAAACTTCAAACAAGCTTAATTCATTATATTTTAAACACTTAAGAGTGTATATATGCATGACAAAAAAAATCAAATACCAATCTTTATGCAGACAGCCGACAAAGAGTTGGTTAGAACAAGTATAAACCATTCTAGCCTTTTCACATAAGTCCCAAGCCCTGGTGTTGTGAAATTCCAGTCAATTGAAAGCATCTAGGTTAACAGATCACCATCATTGTTGCAAACATAGTAAACCATACATTTACAGAATTTTGACATGACAAAAATTTAGAATGATCATCAAGAAGGCAGCACAAGGACCTTTAGTTCATAAACGAATTTCATCAGACAAATAATATAACTGTAAAGATAATATTGTAGGGTAAGACCACACAACAGACAAAGAACTGGCTCAAAAAAGGACATTGCATACATGGAAGCAACCAGTTCAAGAGCTCTATTACCAATTTAAGCAAGCAGCAATCACTTATAGAGTAATAACCAGTGTAAACAAGAAACGAAGAAATAAGTACAGAACAAGGCTGGGAACCAGAAGATCCCAAGTACAAGCAAACATACCAGTCATTTACAGAAAGAAAACCAGTGAGCAAGCCCAAAGTTTGATTATTTTCACACTCTGTAGACCGCTCACCAACTGCCTCTGTTTCCATGTCTAGAGCAGCAAAGAGGTCTATTGTCACGTCTCCTTGTTTCTCATCATCCATGAGATCCTTCCCGGTAGCAGCAAGATTTATTTTACCAATTTTGTTAGCCTGCAAATATTCGCAGATATACAAGTAAAAATGGAAAGCATAGCCTTTCATATAAGAGTAAACAGACTTTGAAGGCGTAAGCAACTAAAGCTGCTACCATAACTAAAAGAAATATACTTGAAACGCTCTCTACAGAAAAATCAGGTATGATCGAATAACATAGCATCCACCTGACACAATATACACAATTTTCTTGTCCACCAATGCCCTAAAATCCATAGGCTGGGAAAGGGAAGCACATAACATACAATTGAAACATAGCATGTGCAATGGAAATAAGTTGTAGCCTCATACATTAGTAAACAGGCAGAAAAACTTCCATGATAACAGATGTTACACATCACATAACATACAATTGAAACATAGCATATGCAATGGAAAAAAGTTGTCGCCTCAAACATTAGTAACCATGCAGAAAAACTCCCGCAATAACAGATGTTACAGATCAGATAACAAAGTTATAACCCATATTTTATACATATAATAAAGTTATACCTCATCAAGTCGCTTGGAAGAGAAAGCACTATAATGTTCAAATGCTTCATCATCCTTGGGAAGTAGATGAGCATATCTGTCAAAGACATTAATGAAATATATCACCAGGAGGCCCAGTACAAATAGAACTCTAATTCAGATCATCAAGGAAACGGAATACATGGGCAGATAATGAACAGCATAACAGCACATATAAAAATGACAAGAAAACATATATAAATAAACCAACCACAATTAAAAGATGTCAAAGGTATAAACAAGAACTAATTCCAGACTCCAGCAGTGGTTTACATGTAATTTAATCCTCCTGTAGCTCCATCTGGTATTTACCACAAAGAAATATTCATTATAAATCTTGCACTCATGCTATTATGCAATTGCCTCACGGTATTCAAGCACAGTACCAGAACTTGTCACATCCTTAGGTTTGATCATTGTTAAGGTTTCAATCAAAAAACTGTAAACGCAGTTTACGCACCTTAGGAGTGCATCATGCACGCAATTACCAAAATCAAGTTCAAGTTAGCACCACACTCCCTCAATATTAGAGTCATTGATCCCAAAGCAAGATCTGTCTCAATATTAGAGTCATTGATCCCTAACCTTAGGAGTGCATCACTAGCATCTGTAGATGTGTCTCACCACACTCCCCAAGGACTCTACATTTGCAAGCCAATCTTTAAGCTTACTAACTACTGTACTTAAGCACTATGAAACTGCCCATGACAAGGCACACAGACTCAACCATAAGTGTGGTTGCTAGATAAACATAGTGATTGCCGGCAGGCTATGAAATTTAATAGTCACTAGCCTTTCAATAGAAATTACCATGCATCTCAGCTAACAATGTAATTATGAGTAAGGCTGAATCCAAGCTACACCAAGATAGTCACAAATGGCCCATAGTGGCACCACAGGAACCCATGAATCTTGTACTATCCATGATGATCTCAGAATGTACAGCACACTAGTCTGCCCTTGCGCTTACCTAACTAGACACATGCTTGTGGGTGCTAAGTCAATGCTCCCACATGACGGGCAATGACATTGCCCTTTCAACTTTCAACTTCATCCATTCCAAGAGGAAACAGTATCCATGATTGAATCAAAATAATTAAACTCAACTAAAAATCCCAACTAATACAAAAATCACCAAAGGAAAACTCACATGCTATCAAGATCAATAAAGTCCTCCTTCACCAACAAAGCTGTAAGCTTATAAAGTCCAAATGGCACCGGACTATTTACTTCCAAACGCTGATAATATTGAAATTTAAAACCAAGGATTTGTGAAGCATGAGACTGCAAAAGATGATGAAGTAGTGAGTTAAATCAAAATTATCAAAATATAGCACACTAGTTTAAGTTGGTAAATAGAATATCCTTACCTTCGGAAAAATTGGTATCAGCTCCAAAAATACATTACTATCTGGCTGAAGTTCAAAGCACTCCAAAACCTAATCAAAGAAAAGTATTGAAGAGAAAATAGTGAATCATAGAACATCAAATTCTTAGTAAAAGCATAGAAAAAGACAATACTTGGCTCCTGATGCATCAGGATCAGGAGGAGCCCCTCCTTATATGGAGATGTGACTCATCTAGTAGTGGACATGTGTCCACAATTGAAATATAAAATAAAAAAGTTGAAGCAAACACAAACAGTTCCTCGTGATGCATCAGGATCCAAGCATTGTCCAAAAAGAAAATACAGGCTGTACAGAAAAATAAGTACAAATAAGGTAAATAGCGACAACTTACAATATCAAAGACATGATTTGGATCCAGATCAAAATGTCCAATTAATGACTGCAAGGATCAGTCTAATCAGGAAGATGAAAAGTATATAGAAGAAAAAAGAGTAGAGAAAAATATATCAAAGCTAAACCTTTATAATGCCTATTGTTGCTGCTGCATTGTGTGATGAAGTTTCTGAGTTTTGGCAAAGAAGGGTAACCTACAAATAAACAAGGCAATAAATATACATAATTACATGTCTAAAACCTACTGAAATTAAACCGCATGCTTCAACCAAGATGTCCCTCATTAGATAGAGAGGACACAACAAACTTTATATTCATAAAAGGGAAGAAAAAGTGACAACTTAAATGTGACTTCACCATGGAAGCAAACAAAATGGTAAAACACACTGCTAACAAAGTACCTTAAGCTAAATCCAACCAACTATAACATGAGTCACAAAATATAAAAAAGAATACATACGAGGACTTCTCCCATGATGTTGAAACAGAAGTAAAAAGGAAATGTAATACAATAGAACATTTTCTCTGCATAACATCGTATGGTTGCAACAATGATTGAATCAGAAAGTTAAAAAAGTAGAATAAAAATTGTTTTAAAAAAATTGAAGTCTTACCCATTTGCAATGCATTCATTCATGAAGTTGCAAACGTGATGACTTACCAAGCAAAAATCCGATGGCCAACTCAGTAAAACCAGACTTTAACTAAATAAACATATTACCTAGCTTATGTGGAAACTCAGAACAGTTATATCTCTCCAATCATATATATGGAGATAGTACACAGACTACCAACTACACACTTCTAGATACATGTAGTTTATCAAGATTCAATCTATAAATTCGAAGGTGATGCTAAACCTCCAACCTGAGTCCCAAATCTAATCACTAGATTCACAACTACATACAATGCCTAAAGGCAGTAGTCTAGTTTATGGATATCCTGAAAGCAACTGCACTCAAACTCATCAAATAGTGGATTTCTTTCAGTAAAACTATAATTAACAGGAATTAAGATTTATTTGGTTGCATGAAAATTTAACTTATGTATACTATAAACTCTGAACTTATGATGATTTTTAACTTGGAAACAATGAGTTGAATCAATTGATAAAATAAAAGTTCCATACCAAGAATAAAACGCGGGCACGTAAAAGCTAAATACCAGCAAAAGAATTAACAAGACAAATGTCTCTTTTTTTTTTCCAAAAAGACATTAATAAAACTGCCAGGCATTTGGAACAAGCAAAGTAAAAGAAAAATTATATATCCCTTGTTATGAAACAAAACTGGAAGGAAAATATTCCCATTAGTGTAGCACATTGAACAAACTTCCAAAGTATATTATCAATAATAATCTTACTAGCTTGGCATAGCCCTCGCTCTCTTCTCGTAGAAGGTTAAACTTTGTTTGCTGATATAGAAGACGGGTGTTTACTCTGACCTGAAATTAAAAGCATGCACATCAACTTAGATCATATTCAAGATTCCTGCTTCAACATATTGATTATTTCATGCTAAACCTTTGTTTTCTATAAGATCCTTTTCATAGCAAACTTATGCTTGCCATATTTTCTTAGGAACCATGCACGTCATATACACAATTCCAAGCCTGACTTTGTTGAAACAAACTATTGCATTTAGATCTCCCTATTACAATCAGTTGCACAGGTTGACTCTAACGTTAATGTACACCTAATGATATTAACAATTGACAAAGAAAACATATAAATAGTACATTATAAAGCATATAGAATTGACATCAACAGGGATTTTTTAACAGATAAAAACAAATTAAAAGTTCACCAAGGGCATGCAAGATTCTATTTGGACAAACTCATGTCAGGATGATACTGTTAAAAAGTACAATTACAACACAAAGTCGGTTCATACTTTAGGCAAGGCCACCATCATATGAGCACATAGCTACACACTAATAATCTTCTTACCTCTTTACTCTTCAATTCCTGAGCCTTTATCTTGATCATTTCAGCCTCCCACAAAAATTCTTCCTACAATTTGTGAAGTATATATGCATAAGTTCTTTTTCATACAAGAAGATTGAAAACAGAGCCAACGAAGAAAAAACCATGACCAGATAACCATCAGGTAAACTAGGACAAGTATAAGTGTTCACCTCACAGCGTTCCTGGAAAAGTCTCAATGGAACTAAGGAAGATTCCACCAACCATTTAGCCTGAGAAACAGAAAACAACTAAACAATAAGTAACCAGGCTCAGAAAAATCTAGATAAAATCACAAACAGAAATGGAAAGGGCAGGGTGGACAAATAGAAAAGATGCTCCAACAACCAATATGCATAGTGAAGAAGACAATGGACATCAATAAAGTACAAGACTCCTGTTTCGAATGTAGTGCCTTTTAACCAAGTACTAACCAATTTTATAAGACGAGCACGATGCTCTCCAGGCATTCTAATCTGCAAATTAAGTGAACTTCCATATGTCAGCAAGAACAGCCAGATAAACATCATATATTAGTGGGTCATTGATTAAACAAATGATTACATTAAGCTTAAACATAATATGCCATAAAAACAAAAACAAAAAATCAAAAGGCAACAGTGGAACACCAAAATCGTTATCTCCAAACAATTAAGCAGAACCCACACATGCAGTAGCTTGCAGAAACCATTAAAAATCCAACTTCCTCATAGTTGCTTTCTCAAAGCCCCCTTTTTCAATAGTTTACCCTTGCTTTTCCAACAAAGTTTATTTATAAGACAGACGAATTGCACCCATGCAACCACAACCCTCTCGTAATACTACTTGTTATTATCAACCATTTGCAACAATTTCTCCTACAAATGATACTGAGGATCAATGACATTAATGCATCAAAATAATATCAAGATGTGCATCCAGACATCTGAAGGTCAAGCACTAGCATCCAATTAAAATGACATCAAAACTATACATCCCCATCCATTCATTAAGTGAACAATCTCAGAGTTTACAGAAAGAAGTCCACTCTAAAAGGGAAATGTTACAAGAGCACCATAAGCGATACCACAAATGAAGTAGGAAAACAGCCAACAGAAGTTGTTTTCAATTTCTAAACAAAACTCATGCTTCTCTCCAGCACAATCCCAGCTTTAAGATTTACGGAAACAATCCATTTCAAAAAGAATATTTTATAGAAGCACTGCAAGTGATCCCACACACATAGTAGGAGGAATACAGACAAAATCCACCACACCAACCTCATTTGTGGCCAACTTAAACAAATCTCAAGAGATTACATAAGACACTAATATAGTGTAGACCAAATTTCTCAATCAAAAGTTTGAAGTACAAGCAAAACTTGTAGTGAATAGGGCTGCAAATTGTATCCACTGGTTCTGCTAAACCGAATTGTACTATTTAATACTAAAAAGACAACAATGGAATGATACCTACGGGTAAGAATCACTTGAAACTAAAGCTACTAGAACTTGCCTGCTTAAAAAGGAAGCCATCAAAAGCCCATTTCAAGAAAGAGGCTTCTGATCATAATTGCACCACACGTTGTTACGACAATCAAATGCAAAAAATAATTTCAAGTGTAGTGGTTTTGTGGCACGTTTGTTCCTGCTATTCACAAACACTCACCCCTAAATTAATCCCATCGATATCACATATAGCGGTAGGCTCCCTTTATATTAGGATTCAGCTCCCTAAGGATTTAAATTATTGTTCAAGATCCAAAGTTCTTCATCCAATTTCACTCTTTAAAGAAAACTAACACACTTCAAGCAAAAAAATAAACAACTCACATCTTGAGACAATTGGGTGACAATATCCGCAAAACTGGAAGCCAACTCTTCGTCCGAAACCTTATCGGAGAACTCAACTGAATCCAACGCTGCTTTACACTTCTGCAATGGCAATTCCCCAGAAACCTAACAATCAAACACACAAAATTCAATCCAAACCCTTAACAATTGCTTAAAAATCATATTGAAAGAGAAAAGGGGCATCTTGAGCTGACCATGGTGGAGCAGAGCTCGTAGAGGAATCGAAGCATGGGAACGGGGTCTGCGAGCTTGAAATTAGAGGTTCCATTCTTCCATTCACGAACGCAGTCCTCTCTAACGTATGCACGCTCTACGGGTGGGAGAGACATGCTCATAGAGCTTGCAAAACCCTACAGACACACTGTGAGTCGAGTTCAACGTCAACCTTATAGTACCTTAGCGTACCCGTTTTTCACAACGACAACGAAGAAGAGATGGGAGGGCAGGTCGGCCTGGTTCAACTGGAAAAAACGACAACGGAGGAACCTAGGGATTTCGACGAAGGAAGATCGTGGTGCGATAATGGGCTCGGTGTGAAAATATGGAGCGGCCCAGATAGCAGTAGCGATGGATTAGGGCTCTTCCAACCTATTTGGCCCTAAACCCAAATATTCCCTCAAAAAGTAACTATTTGGGTCCAACTCAAATCGTTTTTCCCCCAAACGCTTTATACTCAAACTTTAAGTTCGTAACTTTATTAAATTGTTTAAGAATAATTTAAGGCTGGTGTATTCAATTAGGATTGTATAAGATTTTGAAAGATTTTTTTTAAGTGACAGACTTCCTAAATTGTATAACTCCTATAGGTTTTACCCGGATTTTTAATAAACTTTTTTAAACTTTTATTATAGACTTCCATACTTTTGTATAAACTTTTATTATAGATTCAGATCAATTTGCATAGACTTTTATTACTCTTTCTTCCCAACATTATTTTCTTTACCTAGCCACTAGTCGATCACTAAAAGCTATTTTGGTTATATGATTCAGGTGCATTGAAACCTGCAAAGGTGGCATTACTCCTCCATGTATTAGATGTGTTTTTATTAGCTATGGACTCCTTTAAGGTGGCATTACTCCCCCATCTGGATCAATGGAACTTCAAAATCAAAAGAGTGCTGAGGAAGATAGATACTCTCTGATGCCCGTTGTGAGAGTAAATTTCGTCCCACTAGAATATTCGTCTAAGATTCCTTCGTCTTCTCCACTTCTCTTTCTCCCTGCAAAATAAATCAGGTAAAAAGACCACACCCAGGGGTTGGCCAAAATCCTCAGATACCTAAGTTAGGTAGGGTATTTTAAGAAAAATCGGGTGACCAGAGCTGTGTGTGGTGGCCGGATCCTTGTGTCAGAGAAAGAAAGAATATGGTGGCTAGGGTTTTGGAGAAATGATTTCTGCAGAGTTTCAATAGGAATTTAGACGTACCTTCACCCTTGTGTGTGACCATCTTTTTATAGTGGTCTCGGAGGCTAGGGTTTCGGAGGAATAATTCCGTAGTTTGTAAGGAATTATTCCTCCCCGATTTGGCATTGATTTGATTAATTAGGAGTTTGATTTATTAGGGTAAATCAAATCCCTAATTGTGATAGGTATCAAATCAAATCTCAATTTAATTAGGTAATTATCAATTTAATTGGGTAACCCCCAATTAAATTGAGTAACTTCCAATTAGGTTGAGTAATTCACAATTAGGTCAAATAATCCCCAAATGGAAGGAATTATTTGACCTAGGGTTTTGATTTAATTGGTTCCCACAAATGCCCCCAACTTCTGCATGGCTAGTGACGGCATGTAGGATATGTGAATTATTTGTTGGTGTCCGGTGGCTGGGCTTCCTTCTTTGATTTGGGCTCCTACATGGAGAAGGTCTTTGACTTACCACTTTGGTCTTTTAACTTGGTATCCGGTATGTGAGCTTTCTTCTTTGATTTGGGCTCTTATGTGGAAGGTCTTTGACTTGTCACTTTGGTCTTTTAACTTGGGTTGTCAGTGTATAACTAAGTTGGAGGCAAAGGCGGCTGCTTTGGAGCAGTGGCGATTTGGTCGGCTTATTTGTGGTTGATCAAAGCTGCTTCAATTCCTTCTTTGTGTCACGGACTAGAAAGTGATATGAGTCAAGGCGATCATGTGTGGAGCACGGATATGTTGGAAGTCGGCCAGATGGGTAGGGGAAGTTGGCGACGTGCGCTCGTTCCTCACACCTCTTGTGATGGTAAGTTGCATCCATTTGATCCGCCTCATGTAGCCATGGAATTTTTCTTTGTGTGTTTGGTGACTTACATCTTACGCTTATGAAAATGACATGCACAAAAGCTCGATCTCGGCCCGAACACGATTAATGTTCATTAAGTTTTGAACATCCTTGCCAGGTTCTGTGGATTACGCTAGTTGCTGAGTGAACATCAGAAGGAGGCTAATGGTCTACCCTTAGCTGAAGATGTTGAAAGATGGGAGCTGCATGGCTCGGACCTAGATGATCTGCCAATTGAGCGGGAGAAGTCCTCTACCAAGCTTCCTTATTCTTCCACAAGGAAGTCTTCAGTAATGTGGTCTCGTTTGTTGAGAATGTCCCTATGGGAGTTGCTTCTTCATCTGCCAGGATCAAGCGCCTCGTCGGCCTGAGCGATGAAGATCAATGGCATGCGGAGTCGGGATATTGCTCGGTATCCGCGAATCGTCTAAAACCCATGATCTACCGTGAGGAGGCATTGAAGCGGGGTTTGAGTTGCTTGTGCGATCACGGGATCAAACTAATAGGGCCCCGCACATCTGTCTAGCAATCACGGCTCGTCTGCAAAGCCACGAGCGATCGAGGCATGGGCGACTCAATGTTGCGAGTTCTTGCCAAGAGCTAAAGAGTCGTTTGCTCGAGCAAAGAGTCCTTAAGTTACATTGCCGATCCGAGTTGGTGATAGCTTCCATGGTCAAGTTCGACACTCATGTTAAAGCCACGAAGGCATCCAAGCATGAGATTGTTGCTAATGCGTACAAGCTGGGATACTTGGATTGCAGGAATAGTGCTTCTCCTTATTGCTCTCTTGAACATGAAGACGGTAAGCGGCTTTATCTTGACATGCCCCCTGCATAAGCAGTTGAAGAGCAAATAGCAATGAAGCTGCAATGGAGAAAGATAACTCCCAAGGTGGCGTAGCTAATAAGGCTAAACCATATGCGAATGAGCAGGCAGGTGAGAGCTGAGTAGATATGGTTGGTTTGCTTTGTTATGGAATTTTCATTATTTTTCAAACTTCAATTCTCATTGTATCTTGTAAGTGTACTTCCAGAGACATAGCACTTGAAAAAGACTTCATTGAGTTTATATTTGCGAAATAGCTTGCCTACAATGAAGGTGAGGCTTGTCGCCAGCTAGTATATGTCAGGGACATAATGCTCCAAAAAGACTCCATTGAGTTTATGTTTCGTGGCGCAGCTTGTTTGCAATGGAAATGATGTTTGTCTCATGCGAGCGTATGTTGGGGACATAATGCTCGAAAAAACTCTATTGAGTTTGTGCTTCGTGGAGCGGCTTATGCGCAATTGAAATGAAGCTTGTGCTGCAGTGCGAATGTCGAGGACATAATGCTCGAAAAGACTCCATTGAGTTTGTTCTTGAGGAGCGACTTGTCTGCGATGGAGATGAGAGCTTATCGCTGCGGCGTATGTCGAGGACACAATTCTCGAAAAAGACTCTATTGAGTTAAGTGGTTCGTGGAGCAACTTGCTGCAATGGAGATGAGGCTTGTCTCCTTGGCGTATGTTAGGGACACAATGCTCGAAATAGACTCCATTGAGTTAGTGCTTCGTGGGCGACTTGTCTACAATGGAGATGAAGCTTGTAGCTGCGGCGTATGTCAAAGACATAATGCTCGAAAAGACTCCATTGAGTTCGTCCTTTGTGGAGCGACTTGTCTACAATGGAGATGAGGCTTGTAAACACAAGCATATGTCAGAACACAATACTCGAAAAAGACTCCATTGAGTTAGGTAGCCGTGGGAGCGCTTATGTCCGCAATGGAGATGAGGCTTATGCGCTGCGGCGTATGTCAAGGACACAATACTCGAAAAGATTCCATTAAGTTTGTGCTTCATTGGAGCAAGCGTGGGAACAAATATTTCCGTCTCCAATCAGGGCACGCCACGTGAAAAAGAAGATTATCTCTTAAATTAATTAATTAAACAAGTTTATCTGGCCAATTAATTAATTGGGATAAATATCTTAATTAATGGGATATTAACTTTATTTAATGAGATAATACCATTAATTTAGATATTATCATAATAAAGAGAAGATAATATCATTAATTCGGATATTATCTTCATAAAAAGAGATAATATCGTTTAATTTAGATATTATCTTCAATAAAGAGAAGATAATATTATTAAATCAGATATTATCTAAGTCCGACTCGATCCCTACGAATTTGGGTAGAGAATAAACTCAGTATATTCTCTACGAAATCTAGCCCGAGGCTCTTATAAATAGACGACTTCATTCATCATTCAAGGTACTTTGAAAAACCCACATCTAAACCTTCTACAGAACCCGAGAAAAATACCCAAAGCTCTCTCTCCTCTTCACTCTCCATATTTTCTTCACGGCTCAAGCCACCACACACTCTCAGTTCCACACCATTAACACATAAACTCCGTACCCTTTGCTTAGCTATTGTTTTCCTACAAACACTCGAACTAATTTAGGCATCGAATGACCTTTGGCCAACACCCCCTTGATGTGGTCTATTACTCCAGTCTTTTTACGGGAATAGAGAAGAGAGAGAAGGAAGATCGAAGGTTAAAGGATCACCAGGCGAATATTCTCCCGCGAGATTATTTGCACAAACATTTGGTGCTTTCATTGAGAGCGAGTTATATAGCAGCGTGCTCAAGAATCCGTTCCTCCTATTTTCCAATCCACGAAGCCTTCCAAACAACCATGGCTGAAAGCAAGCGCACGAGAGCAAAACGCGCGATGGCTAAATCCGCGATGACCCAAAGCCACTCCCACCCACTATCCGCGATCAACATGGTGGCACCTCCACCTCTCACCACCATGCCACTTACGGGCTGCGGTCGGATCTAGCAACCTCAGTGGCCCGCACCGACATGGCGGAACCTCCCATCAAGGTGGGCTCGTTACCCTACGGCAGGCCTAGTCTTGCAGTCTTGGAGCAACCAAGCATTCCCTCCATTGCCTCTCGCTTTCGGCGCTTCGCATACACCTCCCATGAAACCTTAGCCCAAGTGCAATTGGGCTTCACACACTCTCTCTTCCCGATCCACAAAGTCAAGCGGATCATAATCTAAAGTTGACCAGCTAGCTCGGATGATGGGCGACCAAACCAATCTGATGAGGCAGCTCCTCCAACAAATAAACTTAGTTCAAAATCTTGGCCTTAGACAACGGGCAAAGAGAATGATGGATGAATGCACGATCAGCGGCTCGATGGGTACCAAGTAAGTCGAGCAGGAATGGGAACAAGGAGATGGACAACAATGTGATCGGCTTGCCAGCATGTCACAAGCATCTATAAGCCACACACAAAAAGCGTCGAGAAAGACTCGGCCCATGACTTGGCGTCCACGCACGGACACAAAGAAATATTCACGAAGGCTAGGCCCCCAAGAGGTCAACCACAGCAACCCGCACAATGAGGGCCATGAAGAAAGGCACTCGACCGCTCTCGAAAAACCAATTCTCATTGCTAAGAAAAATCCATAAAGCCGCGCCGCCTATGCAGAGCGAGAAGGTCAACCTTGCAAACCAGCGAGGAAGTTACTCGGTCTCGCCCAAATCGTAAAGGTCGTCAGCGCGACCAACTAGCCATATGTGCGGAAGGCGTTGAGAAGCTTGTGAATAACCACTTGAGACTTAAAGATTGGTGGAAATTTTGAAGATGCACTCGTGTTGAGGTAGACCGACAAACTCGTCACCTTTCATCACGAAAACGATTCTCACGCCCTCTTTTACATGCTTCAAAGCGATTCCGATCTCAAAAGTCATCTGAAGCATTTCAAGAGCCTTATGATCCTTTACAAAGCCGAAGGCGCGCTAATGTGTAAGGTGTTTGCAATGACCTTGCGAGAGCAACTTAAGATGGTTCCATACCCTATCATCTAGGTCGATTAAGCGCTTCAAGGAGTTGGCTTACGTCTTCACCAAAGTACACCTCTTCGGGACGATCAAGAAGAACCACGACCACGGTACAACTGTGCAAGAAGCCCGATGAATCCATTGAGATTACATCAAGAGATTCAAGCGAAAAGGCCAACATTGTAGGATGTAATGACGATCGCGTCATACGCCTGAAGGTCTTCAGTTGAACATGGCTTGTACCTGCGGTGACTATCACTCCCGGCTAGGCTGTGGCGGTCTGTATTGCGAAACACTACTGGCGCCGGGATGACAATCGAATCGCCGCAAAGAAGTCTACAAGCGGGAAGATCGGTCGACTAAGCAGGCGGGCCAAAGAAAGCGATGGATAAGGATGTCGCAGTCACATCCACGAGGGGACGCTAAGGCAAGAGAGAACTATACCAAGTTCACCATCCATATAGCCATCAAATCCAAGTTCAAGTGAAAAACAAACCTTGGGTAAGAAGACATCCACCATTGAAAGAGATTCGGATAAGAGAGATACTAGCAAATCTGTGCCTTCCATAGGACGCATGAACACACTCGAACAACTGCTTCGCGGCTAAAGCACCTTGAAGAACTTCGTGAGAGAAGGGCCACGAATTCATTGCCAAGCGAGCCATCCCGGTAGTTGAAGATCGTGACACCGCCAAAGAGCCGCCCTAAAAGGTCATAAGGATTAACAAAATCTGGCCGACTCCGAGGAATCGGGCTAACCATCAAGGAAAAAGAAGAGAAAGATCAAGCGAGCACTATGATCTCCCAAGTCTCACGGCCGACCTTCCGCTAAGAGCGATCTTGTAATCGACTTCCAAGAAAGATTTGATCGGCCTCGACATGCCACATGCGATCGTTGTCATCGGCATTCAAATCGTCGGGCCATGGTCGACAATCTATGTAGGACGAGGGCGGCGCAACTAATATCTCTGCGGTGGCTGTCATCCAATAGATGAGCTTAGAGACAAAGATCAATAAATCAAAGTCGATGGTCGGCTTCAATGGCAACTTAGGTTACCGTAGGCAATAGATCTCGGCGTTTACTCCACCGAATGTGGCTCTCAAACATTCATGGTCATTGATGAAGCCTCATCCTACAATGGCATTCTAAAGGGACCATGGATCATCAAGATCGCGCCATCACCTCGCCACACATTAGAAGATTGGCTACCCAATTCCCCAGGCGAAGTGTAGTCAAATCAACAACGATCGAGGCAATGGCGAAATGCTCAACTCAAGGGCTAAAGAAAGGCAAGCAAACACAATTCCTCCCTATGAATCAGGCAAATCTAAAGAGTAGAACAAGCATAGGAGAAAGTAGATCCTTCTTGACGGCCGAGCAAACCAAAGGAAAGGAATAACTGCTCCCCAATAACAATCAAAAATCGGGACCAAGTTTCGGGAATCCGTTTGGAGGTCTATCACGAAGAAGGATGGGGCCGAGGAGGCGTTGAGCTAGTACCCTTGATCACGACAAGCTAGAGAGAAAGCGCGGATCGGCTTGCGCCTAAGCCATGAGGAAAGGCGAGCTCGTAGCCTTCCTCGAGAATAACAAAGGACGTATTTGCATGGTCACCATCCGACATGCTCGGCATCGATCCCCATCATCCGCCATCGCCCACACAACCCGACTATCAAGCTCGTAAGCGCGAAGAGAGCGCACCGTAAGCGAAGTTGCCATCATTAAAGTCGAGATCAACAAGTTTACAGTTCTTTGGTTTCATTGAGAAGTCTCCTATGTTATGCAGAATGGTGGCAATCAAGAAAGATAAAGGTATGTGGAGAGTATGCATCGACTACAACGACCTTAACAGGCGTGCCCTAAAGACAACTTTCACTTGCTAAGAATTGATTGGCTCGTCGATTCAACTTAGGCAATCAAGCTGCTAAGCTTCATGGGCGCCTATGGCTACAACCAAATCATGATGCATGAAGCGATAAGGCAAACACCTTCTTCAACATCGAAAGAGGTACATCTGCTATAAAGTCATGCCCTTTGGGTTGAAGCGCCAGAACAACCTACCAAAGGTGGTGAACAAAATTTTCAAGGAGCAAATCGACAAGACTATGGAGGTCTCGTGAGCGACATGCTAGTCAAAGCTCCCAAATGAGCATACACATCAAGAATCTTGCCGATCGTTGCCTACTTGAAAATACAACATGAAGTTGAACCCAGAGCAAATGCACATTTAGAGTCTCGTCCGGCCGATTCATTGGATATAGTCACTTAAAGAGAAACTGAGGCACATCCAAATCAAATCAAGGTTATACTCAACATGAAGTCACTGACACAATAAAAAGATACAAAGTCTAAGCGGATAGCTACACTCTCAGCGATTCCTTTCAAGATCTACTGACAAGTGCGGACCATTTTTCAAAGCCTTGAAAAAAGGACACAAAGACAAGTGGGATGGCGAGTGTGAAGCGACTTTCAAAACTTGAAAACTTACCTCATTTCACCTCCATTACTCTCAAAAGCTGATACTAGGCGAAGACTTGTACATCTACAGGGTGGTGTTCATTTGTCACATTTCAATCTCATCGAGAAGAGTTGGGGCATAACATCCGTATTCTACACTTCAAAAGCTCTCCTCGATCACGAGACTCGCTTATCCGAAAATGGAGAAGCTTATTTTTTCGCTTGTGGTTTCTGAGAGAAAACTAAGGCCCTACTATCAAGCACACCGGATTATTGTCATAATAGAATTTCCTTTAAGATCGATCCTTCAGCCCCAACACTTCTCGGCGACTCATGAAATGGGCTGCTCGAACTCGACCAATACGACCTCCTCTACGGGAAGACTTGCTATAAAAGCCGCAAGTTTTAGCATATTTTGTTGTAGAGTTTACTCTGATCCCAAGAAGAGAAGATGGTCACGAAAAGAAAGCGGATGACACCTCCGTGCGATTCTAACCTACCTAAGCGACATGTGGCGGTTGCATGAAGATGGAGCATTGCTTGCGGGACTCGCCTAGCAAAAAAGCGCCGATCAAGAGATTGGCTATCTACTCGGACTCCCGGTGATCCACGAATCAAGCCTCGGCGAGTATATGGCAAAGCATCCAGAATGGTCTAGTCCTCAACAAAGTCCAGGACTTTTGAAAGAATTCCATATTTTCATCATACAACAAGTTACGTGGCGGAGAACACTTATACAGATGCGTTGGCGAGCCTAGGATCGACCTTTGGACACCCGATTCAGACGCTCCATCCTAGTTGAACACCTTGACCGGCCAAGCGCCGAGACATAAAGCCAATCAACTCAATGCAGTTAATGATGACTCCGGTGGCAGACCTATCGCCGACTACTTGGTGAATGGAAACCTGCAATGGATAAGTCGAAAGCTAGGAAGGTCGATAAAAGGCGTGAGATACTATATGCACGGCGAACAAGCTCATCCAGTAGATCATACTCCACGGCCTTTATCTCACTGCGCAAAGTACCTTTAAACACGAAGTCCTGCATAAAATTCACGATGGCGAGTGTGGCAGCTACTCTCGGGGGAGCGGACCAGCGGCGAGGCTCTAGCGACAATGTAGTCACACTGAAACATCAATACAAGTTCAAAGCTTTTCTTTCCAATGAAGTGTTCACAAAAGAAATCGACCGTCTTTGGGCGTAGGCCCAAGCGAGTCACACACATCGACATGTCCCCAGATGCCAGGCCAAGCGGGCCACTATCATCGCCGCGTCTCGGCGTAGGCCAAATGGGTCACACATCGACCGTCCGGGCGTAGGCCAAATGGGCCACTATCGCCGACATGTCTCGGATGTAGGCCAAAGCGGCAGCCACTATCGCCGACGCGTCTCGGGCGTAGGCCAAGCAGGTGCCCACACGCCGACACGTCCCGGGCGTAGGCCAAATGGGCCACTATCGCCGACATGTCTCCGGACGCAGGCCAAGCAGGTCGCCATTGACAAGTCTGCAGGCGTAGACCGCGGGTCACATAAATCGACATGTCCTCGGGCGCGTAGGCCAAACGGGTCACTATAATCGACACGTCTCGGGCGTAAGGTCAAGCAGGTCACACATCGACCGTCTGCGGGCGTAAAGGCCAAGCAGGTCACACACGCCGACATATCCTCGGGCGTAGGCCAAGCGGGCCACTATCGCCGACCACGTCTCGGATGTAGGCCAAGCGGATCACACATTGACCGTCCCGGGCGTAGGCCAAGCGTGCCCTATCATCAACCGCGTCTATGAGCGTAGGTCAAGCGGGTCACACATCAACACGTCTGCGGGCGTAAAAGCCGGGCCACTATCGCCGACCGTCACATGCGTAGGCCAAGCGGGCCACTATCATCGACACGTCTGGGCGTAGGCCAAGCAGGTCATACACATCGACACGTCTTGGGCGTAGGCCAAGCAGGTCACTATCGCCGACACGTATCAGGCGTAGGCCGGCGGGCCACTATCGCCGACACGTCTGCGGGCGTAGGCCAACGGGTCACTCTCATTGACCGTCTTGGACGCCGGCCAAGCGGGCCACTATCGCCGACACGTCTCGAGCGTAGGCTAAACATGCCACAACCGGCAGCGAACACTCCTCCTATATAGCAAGGTGATCGCCGAGGATCGGACCATTTTGCTTTCATTCCTCGACATTCTCGGAAGGGTAGACCATCGTCTTTCTCGATACTCGCTCGGCAACTAGCACCACGTCGCTCTAACCTTCTCATTGCGATCACGATGTCACCCAGTGGTCCTTGCCTCGAAAAAAAAGGCGAAGAAAAATATCGTGCTCGACTTACCTTGGGATGCCACGGCAACTCCTCTCTTCGACAAGCAGTACAAATTCTCCAAGATCTTTCTCAAGTTAGAAAGTAGAGAAGTTAAGTTTGCAATGTAAGAAAGAGTGAAGAGAAGCCTCGTATTTGTACAAGTTGGACAAGCAGTCAGAAGGAATCGCAAGCTCATTCCCTCTTTGGGAATCCAACTCCAAGAACAATCGAAGCCTCGCCAATTAGTAATCCGATCTACAAAAAGCCCAGACCACGGTTGGAGCGAAAAATAATTTCATCTCCTACATGCCACACAAGCGCCATGCAGGTGGGGGCATTTGTGGAAACAAATATTTGCGTCTCAATCGAGGACGCCATACGTGGAAAGAAGATTATTTCTTAAATTAATTAATTAAACCAGTTTATCTGGCCAATTAATTAATTGGGATAAATATATTAATTAATAGGATATTATCTTTATTTAATGAGATAATACCATTAATTTAGATGTTATCCTAATAAAGAGAAGATAATATGATTAATTCGGATATTATCTTCATAAAAAGAGATAATATCGTTTAATTTAGATATTATCTTCAACAAAGAGAAGCTTATATCATTAAATTAGATATTATCTTCTACGAATTTTGGTAGAGAATAAACTCAGCATATTCTCTACGAAATCCTAGCCCTGAGGCTCCTATAAATAGACGACTTCATTCATCATTCAAGGTAATTCGAAAAACCCACATCTAAACCTTCTCCCAGCAGGAAAATACCCAGCTCTCTCTCCCTCTTCACTCTCCATATTTTCTTCACACAGCTCAGACCACCACACCGACTCCGCCCGGTTCACACCATAAACACATAAACTCCGTACCCTTTGCTTAGCTATTGTTTTCCTACAAACACTTGAACTAACTTAGGCATCGGAAGACCTTTGCCAACAGCCGGGTGTGGTCTATTTACTCAGTCTTTTTATAGGAATCGAGGAAGAGGAGAAGGAAGATCGAAGGTTGAAGGATCACAAGGTGAATATTCTCTGCGAGATTATTTACACAAGCGGACTTATGCAATGGGAATGAGGAGGCTCGTCGCCTACTTGGAGTCGGTGGTAAGCTACTTTCGAACAATGGTCTTCTTGTTGTAAGATGCATTTATTCTTTGGTATCTTTCTTTGCTCGAACAATGGTGTTCTTGCTATGGTAAGGCGTGAGCTTCTTTGGTAAGTTGCAACTCGAACAATGGTCTTCTTATTGTAGCAAGATGTGAGCTCACGCTAGTAGTGCAACCTTTCGAACAATGACCTTTTCTCGTTCCTCTTGGCAGATCAAGGTTGACTTTCATCTACTTGTAGTTTTGGTCAAGGCGCTCCCCGATGCTCATGGAAGGGGCTGTGATGTGTGGGAATGATAAACGCTTACATCCCATAGGCGAGGAAAATGGTGTCTCTCGATCGATCTCCTTTTGGTCGTGCGATAAGCCCATAGGACTCCTAGCGACTCGTCGAACCATTTTCCTTATGCGCCTTCCAGTCTTTTCTTTAGGCGATCCGGCACTATCTTATTGGATGCCTGCTGCAGCCATTGCCTTGTGGGTATCAAGGTGTTGTGAGTCTTGTTTGATGCCATACTTCGCAAAGAATGCTTGTGATCGCCTGCCCGCAGTACAATTATCGGTGACTATCGATTGCGGACAGCGAATACGCAAATAATGTTCTTCGGATGAAGCTGTTCAACATCGGCCTCCTTGGTAGAAGATAAAGCCTCGGCCTCGATCCATTTGGTAAATGTAATCGGTAGCAGCGATCATCATCTCTTTATTGGCGGTCTTTGTCGGCGCAAGTCCCACCAAATCAATGGCCCATTGCATGAATGGCCATGGTACATTCGAGAATGGTATTCCTTAGCGGGCGAGCCGAGGACCGGCTTGTAAGCGTTGACATCGATCACATCTTCGATCATACTGGAGTCTTGGCGCATGGTAGGCGAAATAGCGATCTTTGAGAGCCTTACGAGCAAGCGATGCCCTGACGTGATTTCCACATTCGCCGTCGTGTATCTTGCGAGAGAACTTCGGCGTTTACGGATACTTGATGCAAGTGAGATGAGGCCCAAAGTATGATCTGCGGATAAGCATGTCGCCTTTCATGTAGTATCTTGCAATCTTTTGTTTGATTTTTCTGGCCTCGGACTTGTACTCGGGCAGGTTTTCATTCACTAAATAGTCAATGATGAGGTCTTGCCAGCTAGGATCCTCATCGATCTGCATCAGTCTGCCTTGCCTCTTCTATGCTCGGTGGTCGAGTACTCGGCCGGGATGGGCGTCTAAGCCCCTAGTATCGGCCCGATCCTAGGCTTGCGGTGCATCTGCGTCGCGCGTTCTCTGCTCAGGGCACTTCTTTGGATGGTGAAGATGGGAAGCGCCTTCAACAACTCTTGGACTTTGTCAAGGTACAAGATCATCCTCGAGTGCTTAGCCATGTATTCTCGAGGCTTGACTTGTGATCAGGTGGGAATATGAGTAAATGGCCGGCTTTTTGATTGATAGCTCCTTTGCCAAGCAGCGCCTTGAGTAATGCCTCGTACTCGGCCTCGTTGTTTGGCAGGAAGCCAAGCGTGATAGCTTGCTCTAGCGAGAGTTTCATCAGGGGTGATGATGGCGGCCTGCTCAACTCCTTTCTAGTTCGGCGCTCCGTCTCTGGCGCAAGCGCCACATGTATACAGGTTGAGTCGAGTTCGGTGGAGGTCTTGCACTGCTCTCGAACTTTCCTTTTTTTGCGACGGCTTCTCTTCTTCCGCTAATGATGTAGATTCTACAACAAAGTCTGCTAAGGCTTGAGCTTTTATTGCAGTCTTGGCCATAAAGGAGTCGTGTTGGCTTAACTCTATAGCCCACTTCATGAGTCATTGAGTTAGCATCAGTGTGGAATATCGAATGTTAGTAATAAGGTCGCAACTTTTTCACAGAAACCACAAAGGCCAAAATGAGTTCTCAATTTGGATGTGAGTCTCTGCATTGATGAGAGCTTTTGGCGTGTAGAATATCGAATGTTAGGCCCCAAGTTCTTCTCGAATAAGAGTGGTGTGTGAGTTGGACCTTTGCAGGTATCTGAACAAGTCTTCACGAGGCGGCTTTGAGGCGGGGAGGTGAAGTAAGGTAGGTCTTTAGATTACAGAAAGCTACTTCGCCACTCTTACGTCCTATTTGTCTTTTTGTCCATTCTTCAAAGTTTTGAAGAATGAGTGCACTTGTCGGTAGATTTTGAGAGGAATCTGTTGAGGGCGGCTGCTCTGCCAAACTTTGTATTTCCTTCACTATGGAGCGACTTCATCGTACATCATAATCGTACATCATCGTACATCATAATTTGATTGTAGCCAGTAAGCATCCATGAAGGCTGATTGCGAGTTGAATCAAAGCTGGTCGATCCTCGGCAATGGGAAGTTGTCTTTAGGGCATGCTTTGTTGGTAGGTGTAATTGGCGCATACTCTCCATTTTTCCTTTTCTTGTTTAGCCACGAACAACGTTGGCAGCCATTACAGTAGGAGATCTCTTGATAAAGCCGTGTTAGGAGCTTGTCGATCTAAACTTCAATGATCGCAACCGGCAGGAGCAAAGTTGCATCTCTTACGCACCACGGGTTTGCTAGCAGGGTTGACATGGGGCCGGTGGCGGATGATGTTTGGGTCGATCGGGCATGTCAAATGGTGACCACGCGAATATGTCTTTATTATTCTAGAGGAAGATAGCGAGCGATCCGCGCTTTACAGTGCGGTGGTCGGGATCGGTACTAACTCAGCGTCTTCCTCGGGCTTCAGCCTTCTTCAAGGAGCCTTAGGACGGATTCCCTCATCTTGATCCTTCTTGTTTGGATTACGGCGTGAGCCGATCTGCGGTTCCTTGTGCGGTGATCGGGATCGAGGTACTAACTCAGCGTCTTCCTCGGGCTTCAGGGGCTTTCGGTGATTCCCTCGTCTCAATCCTTCTTGTTTGGATTACGGCGTGAGCGATCGCCTCTTTATGCGGTGGCGGGATCGAAGTATAAACTCAGCGTCATCGTCGGGCTTCCAACCTTTTGAGAGTCTTGGTGGATTCCCTCTCCTTGATTACGGCTCATAAGCTTTGCTATTGTAGGCGGCAACTCCCTTCCCTTTGGGTTTACTTATGCGCTGGGCGCTTCTGCCTCGTTGGCGGCTTGCATTCTTGGTGTGACTGCGGTGTTTTGCTCTTCTTGAGCCCTTGGTGTGCATCTCCTTGCCATGGCTTAGTCGCTGTTGATGCGCGATCCGCCCCGAGGATGGGGTAGCAAATCTTCTAATGTAGGCGGATGTGATGGCCTCGATCTTAGCGATCACGGTCGGCCCAAGATTCCATTGTAGTATGAAACCTTGTCGATGACCATGAAGGTTTGCGGCAGACCATTGGGGGTGATTTGGCGTCAAGGTCGATCGTTCCAACGGTGATTGATGTGGCCCCATTGAAGCCGGTGAGCGATTTGGCAAGTTTGCTAATCTTGGGCTCTAACCCCATCTGTTGGATAGGTAGTTGCGGGGATGTTGGATCTGTTGCCCTCATCTACATGAACTCGCTCGATCACAGCTTGTTCAATTTGGATGCAGATGACTAGGGCATCATTATGTGGCAGGTCAAGCCCAATCAAGTCCTTTTCTAGAAGCCGATGATGGGTGTATCTACAATGGCTGGTACTCCCGTTGTGACTTGGGAGACATAAGTTACTGAGCGATCTTTCTCTTGCGCTCCTTGGTGGTTGCGGACTCTTGGGAGTCGGCTAGAATGGTGTTGATTGAATGACCTTTTGGGAGGTTCCTTGGCGGTGCATCGGGATCCTCGATCTTTGGATGGCCTTCTTTGCAACAAATTCTGTGCAATGGCCTTCTCGACCAGCTCCTCAAGGTGCCTTTTCCAAGCATTGCAGTTGTTGGTGTAATGGACCGTGCTTCTCGTGGAATGCACAGTGCTTATTGGTGTCCTCTTAGAGGGTCTCCCTTCATTGGTGGTGGCTTTCGCCCATGGCTTGTCCTTCGCTTGTGCCAGGATCGATGGATTGGGATAGCGAACTCGGTGAAGGTCCCATTTCGAGCTTCCCTCTTGGGTCGCGATCTGCCCTTATCACTGGGCTTTATGCTCGAACTTGTTGGTTTTGGCTTGCCTACTTCGTCGGGTGGTCAACTTGCTTGCTGGCTTTTTGCGGCGCTATGATCATCGTCCCAAAGTGCATAGCGCTCTACCGTCGCGAACACTTCCACAAAGATTTGACTTGGAGTTATGGCGGCTCCTGGTATAGCTCATGCTCTACTAGGAAGCCCTTCTTGGCGAGGATGCAACTTGGTCATTACATCCTATGATGTTAGCCTTCTCGCCTTAAATGCCGTCTCGGTAGTCTCGTTCCTTGCGAGTTGAATAGGTGGTCGCATGCTTCTGACCGTCTTGTAGGAGGTGTACTCCTTTGTAAAAATGATAGCGAACTCCTTGAAGTTGCCTATCGACGCAGACGGTAGTGTGTGGAACCAATCTTGAGTTGTTCCTCGCAGAGTCATCGCGATCACTTTGCACATCAGGGCGTCGTCGGCCTTGTACAGGATCATGACGCTCTTAAAGTGCCTCAAATGGCTCTCGGGTGAGTCCCCCTTGAATGGAGTGATGAATGAGCGTTGTAAACCGCTTCAGCGGTAGAGCTCGTTCCACCTCGTCTATAAAGGGCGAGCAATCAACTCGATCAATTTCCTTGCACAGGGCCTCATCCATGCTTCTTTTAAGTCGGAGACCTCGGAGTTGGTCATTTACTAGCTTATCGACATCCTCTGCCAGCAGGGTTGGAGTCTCGGGCCCCAAGGGTCGATCCTCTCGGTGCTCTACCCGTGGGGCAGATTAGGAGATTGAGCTTGTGAGGATTCCTCGTAGCTTATCGCCTCGTGTTGGTCCTCGGCGGTACGGTGGGAGGCGATTGTCATCCTCTGCTCGCAAGGAAGGTCGTTCAGGTCGGCGTCTTGGTGCCTTGAGCTTGATTGGCTAACTTCTTCTCCGGCTCCCAAGAGTCGATCCCTTTGGTTGCCCTGCCCAGGCGAGAGAAAATTGAGTTTGGAAGGATCCCTCCCACGGCTTGTCGCCGAGTGTTGGTCCTCGGCGGGCTGGTGGCGTCGATCGTCATCCTTTGCTTGTAAGGAAGGTCGTTGGTCGACATCTTTGGTGCCTCGAGCGTGATTGGCAAACTTCTTCTCTAGCTCCTAAGGGTCGATCCCTTGGTTGCCTGCCCGTGGGGCGGGAGAGAAGGATTGAGTTTGGGAGGATCCCTCCACAGCTTGTCGTCAGCGTGTTGGGCGTCGGCGGGCTAGTAGGCGTTGATCGTTGTCCTCGTCGCGCGACCGCTCACGAACTCGAGCTCGTTGTGGACCTAAGAGAGCACGGACATTGGATTGTGGGCCTAGCCTCTCGAGCACATTGGTCACGAGACCTAACCTCGAAGCGGCTCGCGGATGTCGGCGTCTCGTCTGCACGATCTCGCTCTCTCCCTGCCGGTTTGCCTGTCGACCGGCACAGGGCTCTCGATTGCTCGCCGGCATGCTCGTGTGCCCTCCTCTCCTCGTCACGGGGTCCAAGGTTGGGGCCTTGATTCAAGTTGATCTGCACTGAGCGGTGGCCAATCAAGTTGTTTTGATCATCGACCTTCTGTGTGAGTTGATCAACCCAGTGGGTTAAGGTCCACCTAGCTGCGCGGGTCAAGTAGAGTGGTGTGCATTAGGCTCAACGGCATGTAGGCTAGGGCTCCATTAGATGCGTACACAGGTGCATATGTCAAGTGTGATCGCAGAGGAATGAGAGAATGGATCTGCTCAAGGCGGGACTACGTCGGAGTAGCCGTGGGGTGTGTAGCAAGTCCTATAGTTAAGTCGTGTGGCTCTTCTTTGTGCTCGATGGTAGAGCAGCGGCGAGCGACTCCGTGTCGGCCTGCGATTGCAAGGCTGTGGAGGTCCCGGTCATGTGGCGCTGTTGCAATTTCAGCGGTGAAAGCGATTGCAAAGCACTAGAAGACGGCTGTAAGGCATCGGCAGCCACGATTTCGTGCGGTTGTATTGAGGTTTCTACCACGAAACCATGAGATGGGCCGGTTGTGGTGGCGTTACTCTTCGTACGTCTTGTATCAACCATGGTTGTTTGAAAAAATGTGTGAAAGATGGATTTGGAGCACGCTTTGAATATTATCTCGCGCTCTCAATGAAAGCACCAATTTGTGGGAGCAAATTTCGTCCCACTAGAATATTCGTCTAAGATTCCTTCGTCTTCACCACTTCTCTTTCTCCCTGCAAAATAAATCGGCTAAGTTAGGTAGGTTATTTCAAGAAAAACCGGGTGACTGGAGCCGTGTGTGGTGGCCGGAGCCTTGTGTCAGAGAAAGAAAGAATATGGTGGCTAGGGTTTTGGAGAAATGATTTCTGCATAGTTTCAATAGGAATTTAGACGTACCGTCACCCTTGTGTGTGGCCATCTTTTTATAGTGGTCTCGGAGGCTAGAGTTTCAGAGAAATAATTCCGTAGTTTGTAAGGAATTATTCCTCCCCGATTTGGCATTGATTTGATTAATTAGAGATTTGATTTATTAGGGTAAATCAAATCTCTAATTATGGTAGGTATCAAATCAAATCTCAATTTAATTAGGTAATTATCAATTTAATTGGGCAACCCCCAATTAAATTGAGTAACTCCCAATTAGGTTGAGTAATTCCCAATTAGGTCAAATAATCCCCAAATTAAAGGAATTATTTGACCTAGGGTTTTGATTTAATTGGTTCCCACACCCGTGCATCCAAGAAATGAACGTCAACATGATTTTTCTGGCACACTTGCCCAAGCTGCCTATCAATATTATATGTCTGGGGCGGTCAATCAAGTTATGATGTCATCATCAGCCCATGTTTATCAAAAGAATCTGCATGATATGCAAAATCATGCTACAACAGCTATTATGCCACAAGACAATCATCTTCCATACTGCCCTCCACATGTAAATGGGATGGCGTACCTTTCTGAGTATTTGTGGCAGACGTTGTACTTTTTGTTATAGATTCATATCAATTTGTCTTCACGAACCCACCATAAATTAACGAAAATCAAATATTATAAGAAATTCAAAGTAATTGGCGTTCAAGAAAGTATACTGACAAATTTATAACAAGTTTGAAAGCAATGCTGAAAGAAAAATATGCAACATTCATTCGTTACATTGTTGTCATTGTGGCCAATATCTCTCCACATATTCAAAGCTATACCAACTCTCCATTCATTAGCATGTGCTCGTTGTTGTTCTTGTGTTTGGAAAACTAGTTCAGGATCCCCTTCATTAACCAGTAATGATGAAGATGAAGAAGATTCATTCTCCAATTCAATAGGAAACTCGTCTGATCGACATTCCTTTCGGAAAAAGTTGTGTAGTCCAGCACAAGCTAACACTAGCTCTGTTTGTGTCCTATATGGGAATGGAGGTGCAGACTTGAAAATTGTAAATCGTGATTTAAATATACCAAAGATCCTCTCAATGACATTCCTCAAGGACGCGTGACGAAGATTGAACAACTCAACTTCATTTGCAAGGTCACGATCTTGACCTGCAAACTCTTAGAGATGATATCGAACACCTCGAAATGGAGCCAAAAATTGGCGTCGATTTAGAAATCCACAATCCACTAAGAAATATTTACCTGATAATTGAATACACATATTTTAGTATCGAATGTATGATCTAATGTAAACAGTAAATGAAAAAAGAAAAAGAAAAAAAATAACTTGTGGCACTTTAAGTCCATTCCTCCTTGTTAAAGCATCATTTAGTACTCTTGAATCATGAACTGAGCCCTCCCACCCACTAAGCACATATATGAATTCTAAATCAAAGTTATAAGCTGCTAATACATTTTGCGATATTGTTCCGTGACGATTACGATAGCTGCTTACGTCACCTTCTGCTACCATTGCTGGAATATGTGTGTCATCGATCGCTTCGATGCAGTCCTAAAATAAATTCAAAGTTTATATTTTGATTTTAAAAATATTACATAAAAGTAAACAAGATGCACAAGACAACACTTACCTTAAAGTAAGGGTAAAACCTTGTACTTTCTCTTATTTTGGCTGGCATTGCAAATCTAGGTTTGACTAACATCTCTGGTGCTACTGTGTTCAAAGCCTTTAAAACTTTGTTAAAACTTCTACTAGCAGTGAAGTGGGATCGACCAAATGTGTCACGTATTACAGAAAATCTGTTATTTTGACCCACAACACGCAAAAATGTCGCAAGCATTTCTTCTACACAAATGAACCTTGTATCTTGTAAAAGTGTTTTTTCTCTAATAATACTGCACAACTTGTGAAACACATCTGGATACATTCTATACATTTGTCGGAAATGCTCAGGATCATCACTCAAAGCATTATGTTTGTAGTTATATCCTTTCCTAGTAATTGTTCGCTGAGTTAATGGACGTTCAACATTTTCACTATGCATGATAATCATAAACTCATTCAACGCATGAGCTA
Source organism: Prunus mume (assembly GCF_029339155.1). Taxonomy (NCBI): domain Eukaryota; kingdom Viridiplantae; phylum Streptophyta; class Magnoliopsida; order Rosales; family Rosaceae; genus Prunus; species Prunus mume. The sequence continues at coordinate 282,381 of NC_142701.1, forward strand.
CTGCTTGGATTGCCATTAATAAATACCTATTGATTTCATAAAGTTCTTCTTCCCTCTCAATTTCTTGCCTTTCAATTTGTTCTTCCTCCATTATATAAATTGATATTCGACCACCTGAAATAAAATACATATATATATAAGAAATCTGATCTTATAATTATTAATTTCTTTTGGGTTCATGCCCAACTCAAGACAAGGACTCAAAAGACCAAGAGCAATGACAGAATAGGAAAAGCTATTATGCAACCGTCATGCTCTTCCAAATAACAATAGGAAACTTATTATCAACACCCAATAACAAGTAGCCTAATTTAGAACCTGGAATAAAAACAATAACCAAGCACATATTACAACCAAGCAAAGCTATTTCATCATCAATATAATAAAAACCAGTTCATCATTAATTTAATAAAAATTTAAGTCAATACGTCATATGCAAAATAAATAAAACATAGAGTATTTAAACATATTGTTTGATAAATCCTAATGCATTATCAAGCAAAAAACCACTCATCCCCAAAACCCACTCATTCCCAAACACCACTCATTCCAAATTGTAGGATATCCAACTTAAGTGCTCTTCAGAGGACATCAACAAAAATGCTTCCTTCTTTGTAGTAGTATTCAACAAAGAAATGGCTTTATAACAAGCACGTTCATCCACCTTTCGGGTCTCCTTAATGGCATCCCATATGTAACTCTGCCTCTCGCTATCTTTTTCCCTTTTTTTCCAATAGGCTATGGATTGCCTTGAAGTCGGTAGCAATTTAAGCAATGCTAAAACTAATTATGTCCATACATGTCTCATATTGGCTACCATTCCCTTCATGCTCTGGTCTAGTTCGTTTCCTCTGGCTTGAGCTTTCTGAGGGACTTGTCCAAATATTGGCATGAAAAGGTAAGGATGAAAAAGAATGTCCGAGTGGTGGATTTTGGTGTGATGCTTCATTATGATTTGGTACAAAGGTCAAAGTGTCATTATCGTAAATGAAGTCCTCTATTCCAACTTGTCTATCTTCCACCCCAAAAGTTCTTGCATCAATACCATCAGCCAATCCTAATGAGTTTTTTTCAATAGCAGTTGCATTCCCAATGACAATTTGCAAATCCTTAGAGTCATCACAAGTTTTTGTTTGAATATGCCTGTGGGTTGGGTGGGACTACAAAAACAACAATTAAATAATAATTATTAGTAATGAATTATGTACTTTAGGTTCCACATAACGCATATTGAGAGAGAAGTTAAGAACCTAACCTTAAAGTAGTTTTCCCAAATTTCTTCAGGAGCAGTGAATTTCTTTGTGGTTGAGTCCCACCCAAGTCCAGAGTTATGACGCATAAGCTGTGAATATTTTTGATATTCTCTCTTAAAATATTTCAACCGACTTTGGTAATGACAATAGGTTTTCTGACACCTAAGTTTTTCATTAAGGATGAGAAGTATTTTGGTTTCTATAGTTGCCTTGCTTAGTACGCCATCCACGAGATGCAACATCAACCATGAGCTGCAACAACATTTTGCTCTCTTCCATACTCCAAGCACTATAATCTTTCTTAGCTTTTCCTTTTCCATATACTTGTTCGCGATCTCCCATTTCTAATTATATATATATATATATAAACATGCAAATTATTGTTAGCCAAACAGACAAGGATAACAACAGACTCATTATGATATACCAACACATAAAAACCAAGCCAACCAAAAAAGAAAATTTTATATGCAGCTATTTACGTATGCATCCATATAACTAGACAACAAATCACAAGACCCATCAAGCAATATCACATAAAAAGTGCAGAAAAACATAGCAAAATCCAAAACAGCTATCAACAGCACCCAAAGAAGATAATATAACAAACTCATTTTTCCCTCTCTTTCAGGATCTGGGTAATTGAAAAGGCATTGGATTTATTGATTCAAGTACATAAATATATAATAAAAAGATGATTAAACACTCACAGGGTGGGGAAAAAAACCTACAACTTAAGGACTCAAATTGAGGCACCACGTGCTTAACAATGGTCAAAGCTTGCATTTTTAGCAATAGCACCTTAAATTTATTTCCTATTCCCAATGAAAAATTCCACCAACTAACGTTATTATTCAACCAACCCACCCATAGATGAATGGAGTATTGTCAAATGACCAGAAGAACTCACCTAGAGCCAACTCTGGATCCTCTCCAGTTGCTCACACAATTAAAAAAAAAATCCCGTCTCTTCCTTCCAATCCAAAGAAAAAAATAAAGAGCCAGTCATATTTTCACCTTGCTTGATAGTGAACTCGAGAAAGCTTCATCACCGGGGCACCTAATAAACCCTAAAAACAAGCTACACTCTATAACAACCAAAACCTCTATAAAAACAAGAAAAACATCAACCAATAATCATCAACGAACAGTAACAAACAAGAAAAACCATGGAAGAAGAAGGAAAACCAACAAGAATATTGAGAGAGCGTACCTTTGGAGCGTGGTTCGTCTTTTGTAGAGAAAAAAAAAAGAACACATCGTTTGAAATCTTTGGGGTGGAGGTTGGACTTATGCTGGCCCTTATTATTTATACCTAAATCCTACAAATTCTCCTAACTCCAATACTTAATTAAATCCTTCCAAATCTATCTCCTTTTGAATACAAGTAAATTTATTTGGACTTTTTCCAAGTCCTAATTGAATACACCTACATTTAAATAGACATTTTAAAAGTTCAAACAAGTCTAGATTGAATATACCCAAACTGTTATAGACATTTCAAAAGTTCGTATAAATCCAAATTGAATACACCCGGATTTTAAAAAAAAATTTAAACGCTTTACAATCCTAATTGAATACACCCCCCTAAATCTATATATATTTTTTATACATAACTTTTCTTCATTTAATATTTTTAAATAATTTCATAATTTAATTTTTTTGAACAATTTGACTTTTAAAAATTAAAATTCCATAAATATAATTTTATTTGAGAAATATGAGAGTATTTATAGAGTTTGGATATGATTTCAATTAATTTAAAATATTTTTGTAAGCGTTAAATTTACATTTTAGTCATTGGATTTTTTTTTTATTGTTAAAATAGGTTGGATTTAATATGGATCATTGATTTGGATTACTGTTGGAATAAATTTTAAAAATAAAAAAAATGTTGCGACGCCCTCGCGCAACACTTAGCGTCACAGCTTCTACAGCACTACCAGCGCGGGCCCATTGTTTCCTCCTTCCACATGGGTTGCATTATGTCTGAGTGGGCTTCACCAAAAAAATTTCAATTTAGACAATAAGTGGACTAGTATTCTACCCCAATTTTGGGTTTTCCCAAATTTTAGCCCCTTATTTTTTTGGGGTTGGGAGAGAAATTGGGCTAAAATTTAAGATTTTTTGGGTTTGGCCTGATGGATTAGAGATGGCCTTATTGAGTAGGCTTATCTGATATATTGAAAGGTGGCCCTTAATTGCAATGAGTCAAACTGTGTTAAGTTTGGATTAAAAATGTCCAATTTGAACCCATCCTTTTAATTTATTTAAAGGATAACACTCACGTAACTTTTTTTTTTTTTTTATAATACAAATGATATTCTACTTTAAACTAATCTAAACTGCAAGGAAGAGAATTTGAAATCAGGTACATAGTGGGAGCACATCCCCTCCAGCCAACTTTACTAAGCCCATGTCTGCCTTGTGACTTGTTTATTAAATGAGTAAGGTTTAGTTTTTTTCTTTTGGGTTAACTACATAAAACTACCCACCGTTTGACGTTGTTTCAAATTAGTACCCAACCTTCAAAATCTTGCACTTAGATACATGAACTCCTAGGAAAAATCTAAATTAGATCCTTCATTACACAAACCATTAATAAATGTGTTAAATTATGATATGGTATAAGTGAGTCTCACTTTTTTTGCCGATATGGAATGAAAACAAATAACAAAATAACTGTAAGGGCTTTTTTTTTTTCTTCCGGCAGCAAGTGGTGGGCTCTTGTAAAACAATCTGATGCAAGTGTCCCCTTGTGTCTGAGTTCGAAGATCAAGCCCCAAGGATGTCTCGAAAGGGTGATGACGCCTTAGGAAACTCCTTGGTTACCTTCACCAATGAAAATGACAACAAATTACAGATAAATATTCTAGCTTGGCATGAGTGACTTATGGCATGGGAGTAAAAATTATCATGGGTTTAGCACTTTAGGAGAGAGAGCTGTGGGTTCCTATGAGGTACAGAGGTTCTAATGGTGAGGGAGAGAGGTTCTAAGAAGGTTTGATGAAGAGGGAGAAGGATGGTGAAGAGTTTTGGGTGACTTTCGCAGTTTCCGGCAGCTTGACAATGACTCTGTCAAAGCTTCATCAATCTACCAAAACAGGGGAAATAAAGGAAAATGAGGAAGGATAGCACGAAAATTCCTGGGTTTGCATGTGAGAGAGAAAGCTTGCTCTCTGAAGGTTGTGGTTCTATTGTGTTGGGTAGAAAGGGTCCTATTTATAGCTGCTGGGAATGGGTCTTCTCCAAGAAACCCTAATGGTTTCTTTCCAATCTAGCTAAGCATTCCTCTTCCTTTCTTCTCCTCTTTCTTGACTTACCTCATGGAGGCAAAAATCAGTTCTGCCCAATCCCACAAAATCAGGGATTTTTGGGAGCTCGAGGCTTCAGCAGCTTCAGAGGAGAGCTTCCATTTTCACCCATCTTCTTTCTCTTCTTTCCTCCTCTTTTCACGGCCAAATCTGATGAAGGAAAGAAAATGGGTGCGCCTGCTGGTTTAAGGGATAGCATCTTCCCCTGCATGCCAATACCCCTTGGTTTCTTGAATGCTTGCACTTGGAACTTGTTCTCCCAGCAGCCCCTTCACATGTGAATCTTTGGCTTTCTTCGTGGCCTTCTGCTTCAGCCAAGTGCTGAAGGCCTTGGACTCCTTTTATTCAAATGGTATGGGCCCTTTAATATAGAAGACCAAGTCATCTAATAAGTGGGTTAAATTCACCAAGTATTTGGGCTTTATGGGCTATCTAAAGTAATGGGTTATTTTGGTTGGGCTACTCTAGTTGAAGCAATTGGGCTATTTCCTCTCTTGTGCTTACCCATGTTTGAGCCTAAGAAAATGGGCTTGAGTCCCGAGGCCCCCAAGCGACCCGAGACTTCCATTTCTCAGCCCATCAATGGGCCCCATGACAATTCGTTACCATCCATACCACAACCCACTCAAGCAAGCCTCGGGCATTTGAGTGGCTTGGGCCCACTTAAGCTTGTAGTGCGATTGGGTGTGAAATAATAATTTCCCACTTGGCATGGCATGTTGCTTGGCATGCTTTTAATAATGGCCCTTGATAGGATAATTGGCATGGATTTGCAGAGCTAAATGCATTTTATAATTTTAATCTCAATTCCTAGCTTGACGGATTTTTTATTTAGCATGGCGTGCGGAGTATGACTCGTGTATGTCATACTTTCATGTGCTCCAAATCGGATCTTTTTCCAATAATATATCGTCTTGGGCTAGAAATTTATTCGGGCCAACTATAGATTTTTTGGGCCTCAACAATAACAAACAAAATATAAATAAATAAAAAACCAGTCCACAAACCAAAAAAAAACAAGAATATACTCAAATTAAGAACCAATTATTCCTAAACTCATATCATTAACAATATAGACAATTATATAAAGTTCATCTATTATTTTTATAGTAAAAAAAATCATATGTACACACATTAATTGACCAAATAGTAAGATTTTCAAAAATCAATCATATCCAAGGGAAGAATAACTCAAACTAAAATATGGAAAGTGGGAAATGGAACATAGGACCTTCGATGCAAAAATAAAAGCTATTAATTACTTGAGTTACAAGTCCAAACTACAATATCAAGTTTCTTATGATCTTTGATGTAAAAAAATTATTTGTCGATTTGTTATTTCTCTTGCTGGAATTGCTTCTTGGAGCTTCATTTAGGAGGGAGTTGAATATCTTTCTAATGGATGGTTCTTTGGAATTCTTATATTTGTTCTATTCATGTCTGTTTCCAGGACAAGAGTTTGTCCTAACCGATCAATGTTTTTAGCTTTTGGATTTAGCATAGTAGTCATCACTTTATAATATACTCTAAAGACCAAGGTCTAAAATATCGATGGTATTGGAAATATCGGTAATCCAAAAACATGGAAATTTCGATGGGAATATTGGGATAGTATTGATATCAATAAAAATTAAATAAAAATAATGGAAATTGTAAGAAAAACTTCGAAATTTTTATTGAAACTTTGGAAGATGTTTATTTAGTCAATTATCGATTAGTTTATCACAAAAAATTGGAAGGAAATGCATTGCATGATGGGTTTAACTGATTTAAGTTGATTATATAGTGAGCTAACAAATATTGTGAGCGTACAAAATATGTAGTAATTAATGAAAGAAGATTAAACACACCATAATCATTATATATAATGATCAACTATAATATTTTACACTTTACATTGCATGGTAAGATACATGAGTGACTTAATACCACATAAAGTTCTCATTTGCGTATTATCACAAAAACATAAGCAACATGGTGGTTAAGGCATTGGAGGAGTGAAATGGCAAGGGTTCAAATCCCCTTTGAGTGTGAGAGTGAAATTTTGACAAAATATTGCTGAAATGTGAGCGAAATTATCGACATCGATATTTTTTGGATATTATCGATATTTATACGATATGTATATGACCATGTTCCGAAATATCCATGACCCAAAAAAAAGATATATCCTTGATATTTTGTCGATATTATCGATATGTTAGACTATGCTAAAAACGATAGTAAGGGGTAGTTCCCTAACAGACATATCATAACCATAAGTTTCGATTTGATTTTTATTTAAATATGATTTGGTTTTGATCTAGAGTAATTGTAATTTTGGTTCGTCCTTTGAAAATGGTATCACATAGACATTCTAGGAACTAACTACCACTCTACTCAAAGTTCTCTCTCTCTCTCTCTCTCTCTCTCTCTCTCTCTCTCTCTCTCTCCTATGTTTGAACTTTGTTGTCATTAAACCTCTCTCTTCAAAGCAAAATCATATCAAACTCCAAGTAAAACCCCCTGCAAAGCAACTCATTACTGCTTAAATAAAGAAACAGACACCAATTTATTTATTACAAGTCGACTATAAGTAAAAATCCCTTCGCACTCCAAGCAAAAGTTTTTCTTCAAAGCAAAATGAAATCATTGATGATCATGAGATGTATCTCATTGATATTGTGAGAAATTAATTTTGATGGTGTAATTGTAATTTTGGTACGAAACAGTTGTGCGTCCCTTTGAAACTAACTACCACTATACTCAAAGCTCTTTCTCTTTCTTTCATTTGAACTTTATGTTCATTAAACCTCCCTCTGCAAAGCAAAACTATGTTAAGCTCCAAATAAAAACCATGCAAAGCAACTCATTGTTGCTTAATTTTCGCAAATAAAAGAGCCATCAATTTATTTATTGTAAGTCGATTGCAATTATAAACTTTATGCACTTCATTCATGATGAGATGTATCTCGTTGATGATCATGAGATGTGTCTTTTTAATATTGTGAGCAAAGCCCTCTCCATTCCTCTATAAAAACAGTCATTTTCCTCCTAAATTTCTCCTTGTATGAACCATAAAAATCAAAACCACACAGACAACATATGGTTTCACTTAGATTTTCTTTACTTTTCTTATTTTTTAAACTTTCATATTTTTATTATGATATTGATTTTATTTGTTGTCTCCATAGATGACTTATAGATCCCCTAGAATTTTTCTTTATGCAACATGTAGAAGAGCTGCCGCTTGTCACACCCATAGTCGGCCTCTAAGTGAGCTTGGATCTTTTTCACTAACAACATATATTTATTATGTCGAATTATGCATACTTGAAGTTTGTCTTTATTTTTATGGGTGCATTTAAGAACATGTACCTTTTTCATCACGTAACGATCCGCATCTTTACATAAAAATTGGATAGAGCGATCTTGTCTCAGCAACAAAAAGCAAGAAAATTTTCTGGCTCGATGATTGGCTTCACCCTCCAAAAAATCTCCCGAAGACAACCTAATATTTCTTTAATATAACAACCCGGTCCTAAATTAATAGTTAAATATTAAATTAATCAAGAAAAAAGCGATTTTACCCCGAGAATATTTTAATGGGTTTAAAGTTGACTTTTTGTTCGGGAAAGAATTTGGGTATTTCAATTGTACCGTTGCGTATGCTTTCTCAACCTCTCGAGATGCTCTAGCTGCTAGTTGTGTTTGATAAGAGAAATTTCTGAGTTTTGGAGGGTAAATAAGTGATTGAAAATCTGCTGGTTTTTGGCCTCCAATTCTAGCCACTTCCGTTGACTTTTTGGGGTAGGTCCAAGAACAAACCTTGCTCCACTCTATGTGGTGATCATGTAGGTATAAGTTTTAACTGGCGGTTTGGAGATTTTCCGATCGCTGGAATCGCTTTGGACACCAACGTGCTGGTGGCGCGTGGGCCACATTTTGGCTAGTTCTTGAGTCCTAAAACAATCCTCATGTCATCCCGAGCACGACAGTATGCTCAGATATGAATTTGGTTACTATTCGACTGTCGATCGGATATCTCATATTAGGCGTTATTCGGGTTTGATATGTTCGGGCCGTTGGATCGACTCCAATTTAATATATGTTGATCTATGCATTCTTAGGACTGCGTAGGAATTCACGGATCTTGAATCGAAGCCCCGGATGTTCCGATTCAATAATTGAAAGTTTAGTTTAACGATAATCGTTCGATCGTACGATTGCGAGTGAACCAACAGTCTGATTTGAACCAAACTTATAGGGCATGTTTAGTAAATTGTGTTGAACCTATAGGAACTCTCATATTGGTAATTGGAGGTCGTGGGCCCTGCAGGCCCTGTTGACCTAGTTTGGGCAGTCTGAACCCTTAGATGACCATGAGTCTTCCGAGGTAGTTTTACCTTTCTAGAAGTATTAAAATGACCCTGTGAACGAGTCTCATCTGGTAGTTGAGTTATTATGATTATGTTGAGATTAGGAAATTGTTTTATAATGTTATATGGAAATTCTTAGATATCATATTGATAATTGAAATGATATTATTATGAGTATAAATATAATATATGGATTGGATAGTATTTTGTTGTGTATGGAAGTATAATGTTTTAATTGTGGGATACGGTATGTTATGGAATTCATGTGAAAACAAGTGTTGAATTCTATTTGAATTATTTCAAATCTTTAGAAAATTTATGTTCGTATGAGTGTTCATTGGTTCGTAACGGCATTAATTTCATGGATTAAATTACCCTGCTATCTACTATGGATTTATATGATTATGGGATGAGTATGTATGTTTATATATATAGGTCGCTAAATTATGCATATCTCCATTATTTTTTATTTGGAAGTGTATTATAATATGTGATGGTATACCTAAATGTTATTTCGATATTTGGAGATTATGGTTTTCAAACCCACCTCAGGAGTACCCCCATTGTTGCCCTTGAAACAGATTTGTCATTTATGACATGCCCCACGAGTTTTGGGGATGCCTGAACCATGTGGTGTGAGGATATGCATTTTCGGGCCGACTACATATCCCGAGTTTTGCGAGGAATATGGCTCAGTGACTAATGGTCCCCGAGGCCTACGAGAATACGGCTCAGGTTGAATTTGTGTTCTCGAGGCTGCGAGGATGTAAGACAGGATACTTGGAATTGATGAATATTATTGGAATTGACGGAATGTTATTGGAATTGATGACAGAATGTTATCGGAATTGATAGCATATTAAAGGAATTGACGGAATATGGATGGGGGTACGTCCAAGTGGAGAGTTTTCTAAGTCTTAAGGATTTTATACATATCACAATTAAATTCTTAAGCGATGAGTTTGTTTTATAAGTAAAAGAGGAAAATATATGTTTCAGTTAAGCTGTTGTTATTCACATTAAGATTTCACGTGGCTCTTTATCCTAGATCACCATGATCTTCTCTTTATAACACCCTAGGGCCCTGACTACATTGGTCACACTTCATTACCTCTTTTGATTAATTACCAATACCCCCAAACTTATTTCTTTTCAACACTTGGGTTATGGCACTAATGATTCACTTTTGTTCCAAAAACATTGCATTCTTTATAACTCTCTTTTGAAGATAACTTTAATTGCTCATAGAATAAGTAAGGATAAGAAAATAGAGGTTCATTATGGTAGGAATGGTTTACACAAAGAAAGACTTGTTACAAAGTAGGTTGGACATATGTAGTGTAGGTAAGATTTTTTTAACCAAAATTTGGGCCGGGTATGAGCCCAGCCTACCATAGGCTAGAAACGCCCTGTATATATATATATATACACACACACACAATAAGTTTTTTTGTTTTATTTTTACAGATGAGTTCTAGTGATGGTGATGGTAACAGTACACACTCTTGTACATATGATAGTGACGATGAATTTTATCAGTTGATTTCTGTTGTTGCCTAAATCGTTGGAGAATGATACGATAGATGCATAACTTTCCTATGAAAAAGACTGTCATTCAATGATAGATCAAGAATTCCAATTGTATAATGATGATGATGAGCTATTTATCTCTGGCGGGGCGGGAGTTAGTATAGGGGAAGAGATGGTTGAATAACATAATCTAACCCATAGGCGTGAGATGGATGACGAAAGCAAGAGAATTACAAATCTTCTTATGTCTAGTTAATTCCTTTTTTATTTTCAAAAAATGATTAAAAATAATACTTGGTGAACTTCTTTTTTTTCTTTTTTTCTTTTTCAGTCGTATTTGTATTTTGGGAACCTATAAATTTTTATTTTCTACGTTAATTATAATATTTTGGGATTCTTTAAATTTTTTTAAAGTACTTTTAAAAGCGTTTTTACTGTGTCTACCAAACACTCATCAAAATATCAAAGGCTCTTTTACGTAGTGTAAAAGAACTTTTAAATGTGACATCCAAACGACAAACTGCTTCTTTGTAGAAGTGCTTATGTCATAAACGCTACTGGCATAAGCGCTACTTGCACAAGCGCCTTGGGAAGAAGCACTCCCAAATGAGCCATAAATGGAGAAGCACATGAGAGGTGATTCTCTCCATAAGTGATTCTGGTCTATCTAAAATCACTCATAAACGAGCCCTTAGATTTTTTCACTCTTATGCTTGTGGGGGTTACTTTGGGAGCAAAAGTACTGCGATGTGGCTTTTCTTGGCTGACACTTTTCAAGGATGCCCATGTCTATTGCCTAGCATGTGACCGGTACCAAAGAACATGTAATCTTTCTTCTCGTAATCAAATGCATTTGACTAATATTCTTGTGGTTCAATTGTTTGATGTTTGGGGTATTGATTTCATGAGATCATTCCCTCCGTCTTATGGTTACATATACATCTTGGTGGCTGTTGATTATGTGAGTAAATGGGTGGAAGCGATACCTTGAAAAACTAATGATCATAGGTCATCTTAAAGACATGATTTTCACAAGGTTTGGAGCACTTAGGCCAACTATTAGTGATGGAGGTCTCACTTTTGTAATAAGCAATTCGCTGCATTGATGAAGAAGTATGGGGTTAAACACAAGGTTGCCACATCATATCATCCCCAAACTAGCGGCCAAGTTGAGATTTCTAATTGCGAACTTAAGCAAATTTTGGAGAAAATTGTTAGTTTAAATAGAAAGGATTGGTACTTGAAGATTAATAATGTTTTATGGGTGTATATGACTGCATACAAAACTCCCATTGGAATGTCTCCTTATCACTTTGTTTATGAGAAACCATGTCACTTGCCAGTTGAGATTGAACATAGAGCTTATTGGGCATTGAAGACCCTTAACTTTGATCTTGAATAAGCTGGAAAATTGAGGAAGCTTCAAGTTAATGAGCTTGATGAATTGAGAAACGAAGCTTATGAGAGTGCTAAGATCTATAAAGAGCGTACTAAGATGTTTCATGACAAGCAAATCATAAGGAAGACGTTTGAGTAGCACCAAAAGGTTCTACTGTTTAATTTTGCATCTTTGTCTCTTTTTGGGTAAGTTGAAGTCTCATAGATGTGGTACATATGAAGTATTAGGAGTGTTTCCCTATGGTGCCATCCAAATTAATGACTTGAAGACCGGTTATGAGTGAAAAGTGAATGGTCATAGATTGAAGCCCTACTTGGATAGCAAATTTGATATCGTAAAAGAAAAGCTCTACCTTGATTATCCGCCATTAAATTGAGATGGGAGTAACGTCTGGCTGAAGACGTAAAACTCAGCGCTTCATAGGAGGCAACCCAACGTTCGCTAGATAGCTCTTAGACAATGAAGTCGCCGCAACTTTGCTGGATCATCCTAAGAGCGTTTCCAGCGGTGCCCCCTAGCCCGGGCAATAGGGGCCCAAGCCCTAATTTGTAGTTCCAGCGGGATTTTACAAACCTAGTAGCACATGGGTCCCACCAAACTAGGCTAGCCCCAGCAACGAAATTTTTTTTTTAAATCTAAAAAATACTAAAAATTTTAGAATTTTTTAAATAAATACTTAGTCATATTCTTCACTTCCCACACCAAAACACTATACAAATTCTTCTCCTCATATCTCATGTGAATAGTGGTTGTCCTTTGGTTGCCATGTCAATGGGTGGAAACATCACAAGCCTTTTGCAAGGGCTGCCACTATTCACGTGAATAGTAACAGCCATTGCCTTTTGCCATGGCAAATGGGTGGAAGTGCTCTAATTGCTTCAAGGGGGAGTTTTTTTACCTATTCCCTTGCTAATCTACTTTCATTTGCCTCTAACCCTTACTTTACTAATGCACTGCATATTTTTCTTGCTTTAACATTGAGGGCAATGTTTTGTTCAAGTTTTTTTTGGGGGAGGGTGGGTTGGGGGAGGATTTCAAACTTGTTTTTTTTGTATGTTTTTCATTCTCTGTTTGTATAGTTTTTGTTTGGTTAAAACTGTTTTTTTCTCTTAAACTTTTGTTTATACTATGTTCTTCAATCTTTCATGCTGATTTTAACCATTTAAAGAACATAAACTTCGGCTAAGTGGTTTGTGAGATAAAGGGTAAAAACTGAACCTACATCAAAACTAGAAAACTGTTTTGTGCTTTTGCACTTGTGTGTTTCGTCAATTTAGGATTTTTTGGAACCAGGAGTTTAACAATGCTCATGACATTAGTCTTTTTTTTTTTCTGTCTAGTTTATGAATATGTAAAAATCCTAAAATTCCATCATGTTATTTTTAAAATAATCGATAAAAATCAAGCATAGGTCAAAACTGTTTTTGTCAAGAAAAGGTTGACAGATTTTGTTTTCTTTATTTTATTTTTTTTGTTTTGGTTAGTTTTTCAGTTTTATTTACTATTGTTCAGTCCTTAATGTCATAAAATTCATAAAAAATAAAAAATAAAAAATATTTATAAAATATTTTTCTTTTTATTCTTGAGTTGTTTTAGTTAAGTCTTCCACAAATCGATGATAACACTTGGATTTTACTTCGTTATATAGCTTTTAAGGATTGATAATCATTATGTGAGCTTTAATTGTGGTTCTTCAGTTAACTTTTTCTCACATAATTATTCTCATATCTTCGATGCATATGGCCAATTTAATGCAAATTACTTTTAACTTAGAGAATTATATGTGGATTAAAGTGTAGACTTGATAACCCTTGTGAGTTTTTGAGCTCCATGCATATTCTTCATTGAGAGTTATATTTCTTTTCATGATTGCATTTCGTTCACTAGAACTTGCTCTAATATCCATTGAGACGTTTCAATAACCATACAATCCTAAGGAAGTGATTTAGGCCATGTTTGATTTGTTTGAGCCTTTCTAGCCAACCCTTATGTGTTATTCATCCCTAGTTAGCCCTTCGAGCCTTTTAATAAGCCTTTTTTTTCTCAACCCAATTTTCTTACCTTATTACCCTATTAAACACACATCCTTACCTTTTTTTTTTTTCCTTTTCTAGAGAACTAGTAGAGCTAATTCTTTTAAAGGGATTCAAGATGCAAGGATAGTTGCTCAGCTTGAAGATGAAGAATAAGTTTGGGGATTGAAATAAATGAAGTGAAGTAAGAGGGCCGGAAAATTGGGCCAAATTGTGCACAAGAACGAAGTGTGCTGTGAATTTCAAATTAAAGTGCTCAAGTTTTATTCCTTGCTAGTCATCATAATCTATAATCTCTCATGACATGCTATGTTAGTAATTTTGTAGAAATTTTGTTGCATGTCTATCCTTTCATTTATGTAACCCTTTCACCTTAGCACCATTACAACCTTTGTAAAGACTTTTTGATCTTTGGTGTTGTATAGTTTTTCTGTGGAGATGTGATATGCAGAGCAAGCTTATGGGGTTTGATTTTGTTTTCATGCATTCACTTTTCTTGAGTAAAACACTTACCCCAAATTTTGAATGCTTTCTTTGTGAGTGACATTTCTAGTGAGATTTGGAGTTGAAGTTTTATTTTGCATATCTTTATCGGGGTTGAGTAAGTTGTGTTAGTATTTGGCTATTTCACACACTATACTTGAGAATGTACCGTTGCGTAGAGAGCGACGAAACGAGTCCGTAGACATGTAGTGGACTAAAATCGGAGTTGTAACGAAAGAGTTACGATCAAAAGAAGTTCAGTGGCATAACCATAAATATTTCAATCTTCAGTTTATATAAACCCAGATTTTATGGTTTTCGGGGGACGACCAGCCGACTTTGGGAGCTGTTTTCTCTTAGCTCCGACCTCCGATTCAGGCAAGACCAGTGCCAAACGAACCACCAAACTTTCCTCTTCCAACCCCAGCCCTTCGCCGCCTCGATCCGCTGCCACGATCGCCGAAAACAGCGAAAGCGGCGGTCTTGGGCGATTTTAATAAATTTCCAAGCTTTCGTTCTCCGTCGTCCGGCCAAAAAATCGGACGAGTGAGGTATGGATTTCTAGCTATTTTTCATGCTATAGCTGCTGGTTGGATAGGATTTCAGAAATTTCCAGCGTAGATAGCTCGATTTACAAGCTAGGTTTGTGAGGTTTTGGTCCTGTTCGGCCACTTCCGCCAGTTTTGGGGTAGGTCCAAGAACAAAACTGGCTCCAAATGGGGTGTTATACCTAGGATAGGTGTCTTGAGCCGTGATTTGGAGTTTTTCCGACGAAGAGTTATCGCTTTAGGAACCACGCTGCCGGCGGTGGGTGGCGCGTGAAATAGAGGTGGGGACCACGATCGGTCCTAGAATAATCTCTTAGTCCCCACGATATTAATTCGGATAACGTTTGAACCCGAACGGATCTCGCCTAGTGTGTGATTTGAGGTTCGACACGTTTGAACCGTTGGATCACGATCAATTTCAAGCACGTTGATCTAGGTAATTCCGAGATCGTATAGTGTTTGTGATCGTAAAAGAGTCGATTACTCGAAATATGTCAGCCCTAGAGCGAGTTTAAAAGATAAATAAACGATTCTGAGATAAACAAACGATTCTGAGATCGGAACAAAGGAAAGAACTACGTGTGGCTTAATCCCTCGGAAGTACGTGGCGACCTCTGATTATCAGTGCAGCCACGAGTTATGGGCTCGGGGTTTATGTTATTGTTTAGTAGGGTATTTTAGTCTTTTTACGACCCACGATTACAGTGTCGTTTTAAGCGAATTCGGCCGGATTTCAAAGTGGAATTTGGGTCGGGTCGTTTCAATTGGTATCGAGCATTAGGTTAACTTCCTGTAGACACAGCATCACATGTGCATCCTCATTTTCAGAAATTGCTGGACATTTCTTATGTTTGAAAATTTGTTGAGGTTTCATTTGAAAAAAAAAAAAAAACTTGTTATACATGTTATTATTATACACTTATATGTCGAAAATTGAGGTTTAGCAAGTTGAGCATTTAATTATATGTTTATTCATCACCTATTTATACTTGCTCATGTGATTAATTGTGTTATAAGAGTATAAAAGAGTATAAATATGATATTGGAATAATATACAAACAGAGAGCAAGGTGGTTAATTAACTAGTTAAGTAGTTGATGCATATATTCAGTGGTTGAAAAAGGAATAAATATAACTTTTAGTGTTTATCAGATTTTGGTATATATATATATATATATGGATATATTTTAAGTTCAGTTGAGAATCAGTTTATTGAAAGTTTTTGTAAATAGCAGATTATGGTTTTCAAACCCACAGTGAGGGTACCCCGATTGCCTTGAGACATCGATTATTTTGCCTCACGAGTTTGGGGCGCCCGAACCGTGTAGTGCCAGTGCGGCTCGGATTGAGAGGTTGTCTCCGAGACCTGCCAGTTTGCGGATCGGTGACTACGGTCCCCGAGTCACGCGATTGCGGCTCGGGTTGATTTTGTATCACCGAGACTGCCAGAGAATTGCAGTTATCGAATGTGGATCAGATATGGAAATACGCCTAGGTGGAGAGAATTTCAGTTTTGAGATGCTTTTAAACTAAATTAAGGATTTTATACAGTTACCACTATTTTCTTCAGTATCACAATTGTTTTACAAGTGCTATATATATATATACATATATGTATGTTTATTTATAAATCTTAAGTGAGGTCGATAAAAAGATATTCAGAGTTTGCCTATTTTATCTTAATCCAGTTTGCTTTAAATTATCTATGACTTTAATTGTTATTATTGGATATGGTATTAAACAGTTCCCTTATTTCTAGCTTATGTTGCCCCACGAGTTTCTACAGATTATCGGACCGTAGGAGCGAGTGCGGATCAGGTTGACGGATGTCTCCGAGTCCGATCGGATTACAGAACATGATGAATTATACATTCAGTGTTTTTCCAGCAGAATTACTATTTGATAAGTCGTGCATAAATAAGAATGCACGAGTTAGAAGGTTTGAGATTGCTAGAGTAATTTTATTAATCTGAAAGTTGACATGAATTTCATTAGCAGATTGATTTATTTGAATCTTTGTGGCCTGAGGTCAAAATATTATGATGCTTGATTGCTTGGATATGATTTCATGCATGCTGGTAGTTGTGATACAGATACATATTTAAACATATATACTTGTTTTACATGCATAATGTTTTTGGGAAATGTTCAATTTGTAGGGGAGACTCTACCGAATTTTCGATAGAAGTCACACTAGAATTTCAGTTAATTTCAATTAAAAATGGCAAATTAGTCTTTTGTGCCCAGCATTAGCAGGTGTCAGACACTCAGAGAGAAACAAGGATTTTAGCTGAATATTAGATTCATGGCCAAAGTTTTAAATTTATCATAAATTCAGTTAGTTATCAGTTCTTTTCAGAGTTTTATATTTTTGAAGCCAGCTCGGTTTTCGGATATAAGCGTGGCCTTGATTTTATTGATTGTCATCTTGTCTGATTATTGAGATGCAAGTGGTGAATGCGATACTAGAAGAGCAGACTTGAGAACCCAAATGATCGTATGCCCAGTACCCTCACCCCTCTAGTGAATGGTAAGGAAAATTTCGAGGACGAAATTTTTGTAAGGGGGGTAGATTGTAACAACCTGGTCCTTAATTAATATTTAATTATTAATTTATTCTAGTAAAAGACACTTATACCCCTAGAATATTTTATTAGTTTAAAAGTTGACTTTTTGACCGGGAAGGAATTTGGGGATTTGATGTAGTATTGCGTATAGAGCGACGAAATGAGTTCGTAGACACGTAGTGGACTAAAATCAGAGTTGTAACGAAAGAGTTACGATCAAAAGAAGTTCAGTGGCATAACCATAAATATTTCAATCTTCAGTTTATATAAACCCAGATTTTCTGGTTTTCGGGACGACCAGCCGACTTTGGGGCTGTTTTCTCTCGGCTCCGACCTCCGATTCAGGCAAGACCAGTGCCAAACGAACCACCAAACTTCCCTCTTTCAACCCCAGCCCTTCGCCGCCTCGATCCGCCACCATAGTCGCCGAAAACAGCCGCGAAACAGGAGGTCTGGGCAGTTTTTGAGAACTTCCAAGCTTTCGTTCTCCGTCGTCCGCCCACCAAATCGGACGAGTGAGGTATGGATTTCTAGCTATTTTTCATGCTCTAGCTGCTGGTTGGATAGGATTTCAGAAATTTCTAGCGTAGATAGCTCGATTTACGAGCTAGGTTTTAGTAGGTTTTTGGGTCACTGTTCTGGCCACTTGGCCAGTTTTGGGATAGATCCAAGAACAAAAGTGGCTCCAAATGGGGTGTTATACCTAGGATAGGAGTCTTGAGCCGTGATTCGAAGTTTTTTCGATGAAGCGTTATCGCTTTAGGAACCACGCGCTACCGGTGCTTGGGCGGCGCGTGAGCGGCAGGGTGGGGACCACAGTTAGTCCTAGAATAATCTCCTAGTCCCACGAGCGCATAGGATTTCACGAATCTTAATTCGGATAACGTTTGAATCCCGAACGGATCTCGCCTAGTGTGTGATTTTCGGGTTCGATACGTTTGAACCGTTGGATCACAGTCAATTTTAAGTACATTGATCTAGGTAATTCCAAGATCGTATAGTATTTGACGGATCGTAAAACACAGTCCCGGTTACTCCAGAAATGTCAGCCCTAGAGCGAGTTTAACAGATAAATGAACCGATTCAGATAAATAAACCAGATTATAGATAAACAAACTAGTTACAGATCATGAACAAAGGAAAGAACTACGTGTGGCTTGATCTCTCAAAAGGTGCGTAGGCAGCCTACGATTATCGTAGCGCACCACGAGTTATGGGCTCAGGGTTTATGTTATTGTTTAGCAGGGTATTTTGGTCTTTTTACGACCCACGGTTTCCAGTGTCAGTTTTAAATAGGATTCGGCCCGAATTTCAAAGTGAAATTTGGGTCGGGTCGTTTAATACTTAGTTTCTTTTATTTATTAGCTATTTACCTTGTTTTCTTCTTTTGTAGGTAAAGTTCAACAAATGAATTAATTTGAAGATTTTTAAGGCAACTTTTGATGCATTATGCAAATTTTCTCAAAAATTGCCTATATGAATCAACCAATTTTACGGAATAGTTTGTACTTGCTCAGGATGAATCAGGTTACGAGCCTTATATGGCTAGAAAGCCCTGAATGTCTAGTTTCTACATAATTTTACGGTTCATAGTTCTGAAGTCGGAAGAGGAAGATACTGTGTTTTTTTTTTCCAGAGAAGATACTGTGTTTTGAGTGACTGATGTTTAGAGTTGGAATTTATGTGCGGGAATTGGATTAATTATTTGGGTTATCTATTTTATCTAAGTAATTAATTAGGTCTTAATTTACATTCCAAGATGAAGATAAGGCTTATTAGAAGATTCTAGAAGAGCCCAATGGGATGGATGTGTCTTGGTTTG
Source organism: Prunus mume (assembly GCF_029339155.1). Classification (NCBI taxonomy): domain Eukaryota; kingdom Viridiplantae; phylum Streptophyta; class Magnoliopsida; order Rosales; family Rosaceae; genus Prunus; species Prunus mume. The sequence goes on from NC_142701.1 coordinate 301,688, forward strand.
AATTAGAAAGTTGAATAAGTCAATCTCCTTCTGAAGAAAAAAAGAAAAGGAAACAAATCATATTTGAAGAGGGGTTCTTACTTGCAAACCTTGGAGGTTTTGAGAGCATATTGATGAGAGTCTCAAATTACATCTTTTTAACATTATTTTGGAGACTTTATGATATAAATTTGGCTTAATAAAGATAATATCACTTGTTGTTACATTTCATTCTCACCAATTGAATTTATGAATTTTTTGTATTTAATTTGGTGAACTTATTAGGTGAATTTATCTTTTGTAGGAATTTGGAAAGCCAAGGGAAGAAGATATATATTTGTTCAAGTTCAAGCCAAGAGTGAAGAGAATTGCTGGCGGATTTTATTGAAGAATTGATTGTGAGATTATTGTGATCATAAAGAGAAGTAAATAGGGAGAAGAGAAGACAAAACCGTTGAAGCTAAATAGCCTATTTCATGTCATTCATTGCCATTTAATGCCCACTGCCTCACCATTATTTCTTTTCCGCTAAATCTCTACCATCAACACATGTTTAATCCAATTAATCCATCACTTAAACCCTTCATTACCCACCATAACACATGTTTAATCCATTAATCCATCACTTAAACCCTTCATTACCCACCATGAACATATTAACTTTCCACTCACCTCATTGACTACTATAAATCACCCATCCAATTATTTGGCAAGGACGTACAATGACAAATTTCTTTATTCATTTCATTCAAAATTTAGTTATGTTTTTCCTAGTAATGAGTTGCTAGAACTCTAGCTAAGGCTAAAGGGAATGTCCTTTGAGAAAGTTTGTAAATTGTTCTTTAATCCAATATGAATTGCTAACTTCTTTTATTTTTTATTGTTCAATATCTTCATATCCTTTTATTTTGATTGATGTTAAGTGCTACTATCTTTTCATGAGTTCAATTATATTTTTCTTATTGTTAAGAACTGACTTAGCATGCTTTTAAATTAAAAGATCAAATATTAAGCAATTTCACTTTCTGAAAATCATTTAAAAAAGATAACATTGAAAAATTAAATTGGTTTTAATTTTTTCATCTTCATGTTAAAATTTCTCTATGATAATTTTAATCGAGTTATAATTTGGATTAAAGAGCATGAAACATATTTTGCTTAAAGAATTGAACCTTGATGCCTTAGCATTTCCATTATTGATATTTCATTTTTAAACTTAATCTCTACAACACTCAAATTAAATTACTTTTCCATTTTGTAGTCATTTTTATTTTGGTACGTTTAATTATTTCTTTGTGTTCAAACATTTGCCTACCTACTCCTTGAGGATATGATACTTGGACTTCCAAGATTATTACTACGTGTGACTACTTGCACTTGGTTAGACGCAACACCTATAAATACTTCTCTTTTTTGTGTTATAAAGGATGTTGACGAACCTACACAATATTCACCAATACTCAGAGTGAAATTACGAAGGCGTGGATGGTCTCTATTCTGTCTTCAATTAAAATGTGTAATCTTATTTTTCTATGCTTATTTGTTGTGATCCGATGACTATGTCTAGCTAGGCCTCTTGGCCAAGGCTAGGAGGATGCCTTCGTTTAATTATTTGTGTTATTGAATGTTGAGTTTTTATCTAATGAGTTGTGCTGATAAATTTATAATCTCTACTTAAATTTATTCTAAGTGTTGAATTCTTTTGATTGGCCATCTTTAGGGTTTGCATCTAGGTGATAAGATGGATACATGCAGACCTAATAAGTTGCATGTTTCAAAGCTTATTGCAATTATAAATTGTGAAGAACTTAATACTCTAATAAAGATTAAGACTTCATATGATTCCTTGTTTCCTTAAAACTTAATGAATCTCATATGTTTAACCTATGCCATAATACGGATAGATTACATAGTAAGATAACAACCTAAGCCATAATACGAATAGTAATCACAGTTAAGGGAAAATCGGCTTAAGTGCGCTAAAATCAACTTAGGTACGGAATCTTTATCGATTAACTCATTGGATTAATCACTTACCTCAATAACATGAGTAAGAAGACTAATGGTTGAATCTAAAGCCTTGGTGTTTCATCATATTGTTAACAAGCTTTTCCAAAATCCTTTTTTTAAATTTCCTTAAATTTCATTGTTTGCCTTTATTTGTTTTCTTAAACCAAAATCAACTTTTGCCAACTCACTTTTCAAAACTTCCACTGGATAACCCAAATCACTTGTGAGAACGACCATGTGCTTGCATATCTATACTAACCATTGATCTGTGCTCTTGCAAGATAAATTTGTTGAATTTAATCTATTAATTTAGGTTGAATTTGGACATAACAACTCATCAAATTAAAATCCCCAAGCAAGCAAGGACACTTTGTTTCTTTCCTGCATTGCATTTGCACAAGATAGTAACTAATGAGATGTATTGTAAATTATGGACCACTCTTTTGACAAGTTAGACAGACCGTCTTGAAGGGTTTAATTCGACCATGTACCACTTTCTTGGAGCCATGCCACTATATATAGGGCTTGAAATTCAATCATTAATCCCAAATTTTGAAGAACCCTAAACCCAAATGGCCAATTTCGAGCCCTAATGTGAAATGAGGATAGTTTCAAACGAGCTTTTACGCTCAAGGGATTTGGGTTACGAAATTTCCTCTTGCATCGTCAAAGAAATTGACAAGAATACTAACTTGTCCTTGAACTACTAGAAATACGAAACTACACTGGTAAAAGTGACATAATTGAAACTACATGGTCAAAATGATTAAAGTGCCAAAGAAGTTCAGACTCATTTAAAAAAGAGGCTACAATGAGGAGTTTAAAGTGAGAAGCCCAATCCCACCATCAAAATATTTAAAATATTTAAGTCACATAATTTTTTTACGTTTGTTTATAATGAGATTGACCTTTTCAAATAGCCCTCTCACTTTAAACTCCTCGTTATAACCACCCCGCCCATTTAGAGCCTACCATTGGGCTTTCTCTATAAGAAAAACAAAAGAAAAAAATGTACAAATCTTAAGATCTATGACCCAAGCCCAAAAAAGTCCACCAGAGTAACCCCAAGGTTTGATCACGTCGATTTCAGTACTCGGGTCAGTATTAGTATTACTATAGTCCATCTCTCTCTCTATCTCTGTAGCAATGGCTGGACTTCGATTGGGGCCAGATGACTCGGAGCTATCGCAGCAGAGCCGAGCTGCTCCGGCCGATCTCATCTCCGACGACGACCGCTCCGTCGCCGCAGACTCATGGTCCATCAAGAGTGACTACGGAAGCACTCTCGACGACGACCAGCGCCACGCCGACGCTGCCGAGGCCCTCTCCGCGGCTAACCTCCGCGCCCCTTCCGATTACAGGTTTAATTTCAGTCCACTTCCTGTTTGGTTTCCCAGAAAATCTTGTGAAGAAAATATTATGAAGACTAGGTTTCCCATTGCTTGTTGTATTTAGGCTTATTCTGGTTTTACAACCTCTGTTATAACTCTTGACTTTAGAGGATGAGTGAGACTCTTTTAGTCAATGAATTAATTATTTTATTTTAAAGTGATTAATTTTGTTTAATGAACTAATTAGTTCATGATATAATTATTTTCTTTTTAATGTTGTATGTATTGTGTTTGATGTTGTGTGTTGTAATTGTATGTGTGCAGTTCTGACAAGGAGGAACCAGATGCTGAAGGTGTGACATCAATGCTAGGTCTTCAGAGTTATTGGGATGCTGCATATGCAGATGAGTTGGCGAATTTTCGTGAACATGGTCACACTGGTGAAGTTTGGTAAGCTTGGTTTTAGTTGTAACTCTGCAAATTAACTTGTCAATGCATTTGTTGTGGCTTTGGGGGCGCAGCATAAAGCATCTATATGGATTCAATTCATGTAGTTTGAAGTTTTCAGAGTCATAGGAAATATTAATTCATAAGTCCTTCAGCCGGGATTAGACTTGCTATATGTAGTAATATAATTTTTTGAAGTTAAAAAAAAATCAGATCTTAAAAGTAATAAATGAAAGGAGTATTCAGTGAGAACGATTGACTTTGGTGTGAACTTAATAATTAAGAGCATCAGATGGTCTTTCATGAAGGAATTGGTAAAGATACCAGTCCTCTATAAGTTACTGTGCAAAATGATGCATGCTTACTCTCTGCTTCATCATATGGTATTCGTCATGTTGGTAGAGAATCACAAGGTACAAAAATCATGCAATTGGAATCTATGTTTTGGGTTACTTTATGGACTGTAAAGGATTTTGTGGTTGACTTCAATTCTTTGTTTGATCATCTACTTATTTTCTACTCATATGATCACCATGGTTTTTGACTAGCTACTTGTCATTCATTTGTTCTCTTTCAGCCTTTGTGGTTTCTTAGCAAGAATGAAGTGGGAGAAGCATACAGGATTTATTTAGCCTAGGTGTCTTAGTGGGAGAGTGAAGGAAACATATCTTTAACAATTCGTTATTTCCTTTACTTATTCATCAACAAAATATAAGAAAGACAGAGAAGAGAGAACTGTTCTTTTTGGGTGTTATTTAGAAATCCCCTAAAGTGTTTGAATGATGAAAATATGAAAAGCAAATCTATTACAAAATTCCAAAAGAAAATATTTATTACCTAAATTTCTTTGAAATATTGAAATATTACTGGCTTTATAATCACTTTTGGTTATGGTTAACCAAATTTTGTCAAATTTAACTAATTTTTTTAAAACCCAATTGAGTGAGCATTTTCTATTTTAGTTCCACTTCTGCTAAAATGGGTAGATAATGTAAGACCTGGAGCATTTAGCAGTTCCCCGTGCTGTTTCTGTAGGTTTGGAGCTGATGTCATGGAAGTTGTCACCTCTTGGACCAAAAACTTATGCATTGATATTTCTCAAGGTCGCATGCCAAATCATGTTGATAATATCAAGTCTGATCCTGTTGAACAAGGTGATAAGTATCTTTCAGATTGGAGTGTACTTGACATTGGGACTGGCAATGGATTGCTACTTCAAGAACTTTCCAAGCAAGGGTATTCTTCGATTTTTTCAATTTTATCTGGTATTATATGTTGAGCTAAGTTGAAAGTCCTGTATGGAGGCAGATTCAATTCAAAACTAAGTGAACCATATCTCAAATAATGTCTAGATTGGAAATATAAGGGTTTTGTTTTAAAATTCACAAGTTGCTCATCGGTGGAGGTGTCAGCATGTGTATGACACATGGTTAATGTGAATAATGTACGTTTAGATTCCATAGAGTGATGTAGCAGAGATGAAAATAAAATCTAAAATAAATCGATACCTTGAAAATAAAATCTAAAATAAATTGATATCGACCATGAGGGAAGTGTGTGTCTCCTGAAATGTTTATTTGCAGTGCTTAATAAGTTGTCATATTTGAATTATGCAATCAGTTTTGTACTTTTAGAAATTAACTTTCTTTTATTTTTATATTATTATTTTTATTAAGCTTTTTTTAAAAATAAGAATAATAGAGAACTATAATTCTGAGTTAATTAATAGGTTGGTTCAGTGATTTCAGTACTATCACTACTATTGTTATTATTATTCTAGTTATTGCATTATTATATGGGCCTTATTTTAATAAGGTTTCTAGACTTTCTTATAGGAAAACAGGTTTTTAGGCTTTGGCATATGATGCGATAAATATTTATTTGAATGTACCCGCATTTCCTCTCTCCTTGTTCTGTATTTTTCTCTTGTTCCTTCTAGCTCTCCATCCAACTATGCCCTACATCGATTGCCATTAGAGCTCAAAATGTGATCCAGTTTTGCCAGTAGTAGACAGTCTAGGCTTTAAGAGTGCAATAAACTCTACCGTCACTTTAACACCTACCTACTTACACTCAAGTGGCATTACTGTAACCACTGCACATCGTGCTCCAGTTAAAAGAAGCTCCTCTTCTGTTTTTAGGGTAACAACATAGGTAGGAAGTCTGGATCTGCCCTCGTTGAATCTTGCTGTGAGCCTCCATGGTTCGTTTACCGTAATTGCTTCTTTCGCCTTGTCTCTCTCTCTCTCTCTCTCTCTCTCTCTCTCTCTCTCTCTCTCTCTCTCTCTCTCTCTCTCTCTCTCTCTCATTGTTTTCTTCTTTCTCCTTGTTTTGTATTACTTTATGAAGTCTGTTTTCTCTTTGTCCTACATCAATATTCTTGGGTATTATGTGGCATTTCGATCCTCCAAGCATCAATCTTGTCTTAAAGAGTGGGCATGATTTGTTGGAAATGTACATGGAGCCTTTAATTTTCGTCTTCAATACATTTGTTGCTAAATTTAACAGACTGACTAAAGTCAATTAAAATGGTCTTTCTCATAGTTACCTGGTACAGGGAATGAGAGGGTACGTGGAACAGGAATGGGTTTGGGGTATGCTAGTTTCTACGGTACGGGATTTGAAGGGGTAGGCATAGACGGTACGGTATTTTGGGTCGCAATTTGTGTTACTTTTTAATTCGGTACAATATTTATTTTATAAATACTCATATATATATAAAGAGATGCACTTCAATGGATTTATAAGTATATGAATGTGGTAGGCATGATATTTATAATACAATAGGCAAACAGTCATGATATTTATAGTATAGTACGCAAACAGTAATAATATAGTAGGCATGATGTTTATGGGGTCTAATCTACTGATCCATGTGTGGAGTATATTAGGCAAACAATAGGACCGTGTGTGCAGTATCTGTTCTTCACAGGTACTGTTATGCTACTTAATGAATTTGGTTCATTAAATCTATTGATCCAGGTTGCTTACGTACCATGAACTGTTATACCCGACCCAGTTCGAAATATGGTCTTTCTTTAATAAAAAAAATTTAAAAGCTATGCCTCAGGAATGCCCATTGCTTTTTCCCTTTGTTTTATTTCTTTTCCCTTGTTGGAGGGTAGGGGTGAGGGGGAGGGAGTGTTGTCAACAAAAGTGTGAGTCAAAGATTTCATGAACTTTTAGTCAATGACTTAAATTCCATTTGTTTTTCTAAATGGCCACATTGACCATAATGAATGAAATTATTGGTGTTTTGGGTTCAGGTTTTCGGATTTAACTGGAACCGATTATAGTGAAGGAGCGGTTGACCTTGCTCGAAGCCTTGCTGCTCGTGTTGGATTACCCAACATTCATTTTTTGGTATGCCTTTTCTTTTGGCCAATTTTTTCTGGTATGTCTAAACATTGAAAAAATATCAGATTAGAACCTAATGTCTTCTATAATCCCTTGGGACATCTCTATATTTTTAGTGAATGAAATGGAATTTATCATCTATCTACTTGGTAAGTTTGTGGAGTGCTTTTTCCCCTTGTACCTGCTGAACATGGGAATAACCAATAATTTATAAACATCTGCATGGAATTTTCTAAATTAAATCACCAGATATGCATTATTGACTATGATAAACTTGTTATTCTTTCCATTAGTTGAAGTTAAATCTATACAAGCAATGTAGAACAAGTATTTATATGAGGCTGAATTTCTGTAATTGGTTCTTTAGCATTATTGTCTTCAGAATCTTGGCTTGTGTATACTGTTACTTTGATATTTTGTTTTTTCAATAATTTAAACTGAATTGCATCACATTTATTTTTTAGGTTGATGATGTTCTAGACACCAAGTTAGGAAGGCAGTTTCAACTTGTTGTGGACAAAGGAACATTAGATGCCATTGGATTGCATCCAGATGGTTCTATCAAAAGGTAAAGGCCAGCATAGTCTGCATTGCTGCATTTGCTCTGTTAAAATCATTACTCTTTTCTTTTCTATTTTCTGATTGATATTTCCTCAGTTTCTCTATTAATGATTAGTTCAGTTCATCTAATTGCTTGTCTTTATTGAATAGAAGGAAACTAGAGTGAGAAAGATTGTGTTTTTGTTATACAGGGTAATGTATTGGGATTCAGTTTCAAGATTGGTGGCTCCTGGTGGAGTATTGGTGAGCATCTTCACTTTGCCTAGTACTTGTTACTCAAAGTTGCACTCAACTTCATTTACGGCATGTTTTTGAAAGTGCTAAAGTAGGATGTTAGAGTATATAAACTATTTCATTATGAACGCAAATGCTTCACACATTCACCTTGAAAGTGTTTTATGACGACGCACCTAAAAGTTCTTTTTTAACCGAAAAGCATTTTGTGTTCTGCCGAACAATATAAGAAGCACTTTTGAATATTTAAAAGTGCTTTTGGCACTGTCAGAATCATCCCCAAACACACCCTAAAACTATATAAGATTTTAACATTTGCATCATCATTCTTCTTATTTTTGTTATTATTTTTAAAATTTCTCTTTGTCAAGTTCTTGTTTCTTTTGACACTACCTGATATTTCCATTGCCTTGCGGAACACCATTGTAGGTGATCACATCGTGTAACAGCACAAAAGATGAACTGGTGCAAGAAGTGGAAAGTTTCAATCAAAGAAGTGTGACCCAGGAACATGGTGAAACATCCAAAGATAAGTTCCAATACCTTAGTCATGTCCGCACATATCCGACATTCATGTTCGGTGGATCTGTGGGATCACGTGTTGCCACTGTGGCATTTCTCCGAAACTGAATCACTAATCCTTGCGAGTAACATGGTTTGATGCGGTTCATGCATTTGTGTGTGCACACCGAGAAAGTAAATGTACTGACTTGTGCAAGTTCTTTTATTTGTTTGAAAACCATGAAACTCTGATTCATTTTAAGCTATTTCTTCTTTGTCAGGGTTTCTGCTATGCAAAGTTTATACATAAAATGTACATTTTATTGTTAGTTGCTAGTATGAATGTATTTTGGTTAAATAGCTATTTGACATATTAGATTTTCCTATTCTTTGGAATTCAACTACCTTCTCTGCGAGAGATTACCTTAAAACATGTTGGGGTATCCTTGATCTGCTTTGTTTGCTTGGGCTGTGGTGTGAATTTCCACCAGGATGTTCACAATTAGGGTGAGAAATTTGGAAGACCTATTTACCAAACTCTAGGTAGTTTTCCAGCATTGTGCCGAAATAAGATAAAAACACTATGTCAAAAGGTATAACAATCAACTTGGTCTAGCTGCAGGACAAACCCCTATGCAATTTTTACGCTTTGTTAGTTATGTAATCTTGAGTTCACATGTTCTTATCAAAGATGTTACACAATGAAAAAAAGTGTTAAAATTTACTTACAAAACTAATTAGGATCGAACACATTTTGCAAAAATATATCATTCAATCAGACCATTAGGGTTAGCAAACGTACCTTAAGACCAAGTTAGTATATTGGTCTAGCAATCGTTTAGATCTTAACAAACACTTGCCCTAATTGATTTGGTATATTTGGTAAAGCTCTTGATATAAATACTAAACAAATTAAACTATAGTTGAGTCTAGTATATAACTAGTTGCACCCCAAGAATCAAGAGAACTTTTTACAAAAGCCATAAAACTAAATCAAAGCAACGATTACAGTTACTCCTTGTCAAACAAATTCATACACATTATCTTGAGAACATTGACCACATACAATCCAACAACACAAAGTAATTAAATTGACCCTCTAGCCTTCCCCATCACTCTCTCTCTCTCTCTCTCTCTCTCTCTCTCTCTCGCATGTACAAGATCCAATCCAATCTGCCCAAATCGATTGATCCAATCCAATTTCAATTGGTTTCGATGATTTGATGGATTGGATTGGATTTGTAATTTTCAAAACCGACATGATTGGATTGGATGACGGATTTGCTTATGAGAATTCAATCCAATGTAGTTAGTTTTATGCTTATTTTGCTCGTGTAGGTATTTGTAGTTGAAAATGTTATGAATATTTTAAGTCATTTAATGAAGTTATATTTAATATAATATAATCAAAATAATTTTATGTAGTATTTCATTTATATTTACATTTATGTCTATTAATATTTTTTATTAGATTAAACTTAAGGATAAATGTTTACTATTTTATTATTGTCTTTTTCCATTATAAAAATCAATCATCCAATCCAATCCAATTCAATATCAATTGAATCGGATCGGATTGGATTGAATTTAAACATCTAATATGATTGGATCATATTGAAAAAATCACAATCCAATCTATATTGGATCGGATAGGGATTGACTAAATTGTATTGGTTTTGAACCAACATACACTCTCTCTCTCTCTCTCTCTACTAATCTTTGGTTTCACCTTTGTTCTGTGCATCATTTTTATGCCTCTGCTACTTAATATGAACCATTGTGTAAATTTTGATTCTCACAGCATATATGTTTTTGTTTTTGATTGCTATTTAAACCATATGAATGCTTAAATGAATGTAACAGACTCAAATTTAATCGGATACTATGGAATTGAGTGCGAATTATTGTTTCGTTGCAGCATGATTCTACCTAAATGAGGAAATATAGCTTGAGACTCTTTTTTGGCCCTATCTACATTTTAGATGTAATCAATGACATGTTAGAGCATCTCGAACCGATGTGTCAAAAGTGCTATATAGACATTTAACCGCTAAAAATAACATCTCACATCACTCCAACTGATGTGTCAAAGCTGATGTGGAATGAAGGCTAGAGGTTGAGATGTTATTTTTGATATCCCAAAAGCAAGATGTCAAATGAATATTTGATGGAAAATGTAGGGTGACCAATTTTAGATACCAACTTTTCTTTTCTTTTTAATTAAAAATAAATCAACATTAAAATGTAATAAAATAATAATTTAATTTGACATATCAAGTGGAGGGTAAAGCTGTGTAAGATGTCAAATTGCCACATCCGCCTTCAAAGTTAAATTTGATGTTTGGTATTTGACATCTTACTTGGAGATGCTCATGCTTAGGGATTTTTAACTGGATAGAGCCTATAAAAGAAACTGATAGTTTTACCATTGTTCTGGGATTTTTTTTTTTTAAAAATAAAAATAAAAATAATGGCTAATGCCCATTAATCACAGCAAAATTATGGTTTTTTGCTAAGGATTAAACAATGGCTAATATTGAGATTTTGAAGCAGTGAGGATTGCTGAACTTGAGCGGGAGTGTTTATGTGAGTTGCAAGGTGATTTGTTACATTTTCCATATAGTTTATCTATTTTAGTGTAATTACAAATTAATTACGCTTATTGTAGCTTGCTCAATGTAATATTGTTTCGCTTTTATGAAGAAGAATAATATTAGAAAATTCTCAAATACCACTGTATGAAAATTTATACAAGATGAATATAACTAATTTGAAGGGAAATAATTGTTGGTAGAGATTCTAAATTCAAATCTCATGAACGAGAACTGATGAATAAAATATAGTCAAATAAGCCAGCTAGAGAGATGTACAGTTTTCTTTTGGGAAGCTGGGTTTTGAATTGTGGATGCTTTTTTGTTTCCTGTGCCAATTTGGCATTGTTGTGCTGTGAAAATAATCACTGTTAGATTTGTTGTGAGAGAAATCAGTTGTGAGATAAAACAGTTCGAGGTTTAGTAAACTTTTTGTTAAAAGTGTTGTTGGTACAATAATCAGTTTTTAAGTGTACAGTAAATTTTGTTGTGAAAGTGTTATGAGCTGTGTATAATGACTAACAAAGGCATTCTGTTGAAATGACATTAGTGTTTTATAAAAAGGAAAGCACTTTCATTTTCACTTGTATATATTTTTTGAATTAAATTTGTTTCCATCACACCCTAAAAATTAATTTAATTATAAAATAAATAAAATATTAGGTTAAAAATTAAATATTTGTATCCAAATACTCTAAACTAATGTTTCAAGTTAAATCCAATATATTCCATTAAAAATAAATATTTTGTCAAAGAACCAAAGAAACAAAAACAAGAACAAAAAAATAAAAAAATAAATAAAAATCAACATCAACAACTATTGAAGTTAAAACCCTAGAAATTAAAGAGAGAGTGAAGAATGAAATTTATAATTAAAACCTTAGAAATTAAAGAGAAATGGCGAAGAATGAAATTGAGAAGAAATAAACATAATATGCCTCTTACCTGAGTTTTGTGGCTTCTCAAGAGTGTGCTTAAATTTATTCAACAAGAAAAAATAATAGGAAGAATATAAGAGATTCAAGACAAGAGATTGCATGAAATAGATTGGGGTATTTTCTGAAGTTTGTAAATTTCATTAAACCTAGTGCCTCTTCGAAATTGATTTCCACATAATCAGAAAATAAAAACGCCTCATTAGCTGATTTTCCTTATAGCTTTCTCTTACAACAAATTTTAACAATAAATGATTTTCTCATAGTTTACCAAACGGGCTGAGCTTTCCAAAATTTAAAAAAATCACTTATCACCATAAATAAGCAATGTCAAACGGGCACTAAGGCATAATTTCGGATTCGTTTTCCAAATTTTTAATTTTATTTTGGAAACAATCCACCAAACAGATATTCAATATGTTTTCTGAGTTTGAAAATAGAAAACGGTGCTTAAAAAAAGATACCGAACGGCAACTTCCTGCTTAATTGATTTCTTTCCTGTCCAAACACTAAGAAGTAATTTTGGTTATTTAATTTAATTTAATTTAATTTAATATTCCACTATATATATACAATACAAAGACGTTACTTGCATTTGTATATCTTCTGCTTGCTATTTGGGGTGAACCAATCTGAATACCAACCCTAATATATCGATCAGTCTCTCAATACACAATTCTGCCGCAATGGTGCCAAGTATACAAGTTAAGAGACAATGTCGTATCCTTGAAGTATATGAGTCGTCTCTTGGAGTAATACGGGAAGATGTCGATATTCCTCGTCATAAAAGATCAAAAAGATCATCATTGGCATCAGTAGCTAGAATATTAATATCATCATCCAAGTTGAAGAAGAATATCAATATTGGCGATCTCCCAGCGGTTTTGTTGGTTGAAATTTTATGTCGCTTTCCTTGTAATAAATTTGTTATTAGATGCAAGTGTGTTCCAAGCGCTAGTGTGCTACCATCTCCGATCCTCTATTTATTCGCAACTTTTTGTGTCTCCAAAATGATAAGTGTTTGTGCAAATTTCAGCATCGGGGATATTCGCGTGTAGATTCTTCAACTTTCAATCTTCCTTCTCTCTCTTCCTCTATTCATGCGAAATAAATAGGAGTAAATAGACCACACCTGGGGGTGTTGGCCAAAGGCTCTCAGATGCCTAAGTTAGTTCAATTGGATCTTTGAGAAAAGAAACCGCAATAGTTAAAATGGATGAAGTTTTCTCTCATAGGGAGAGCCAGATGGCCGGAGAGGTGTGTGGTGGCACTTAGCCGTGTGAGGAGAGAGGGGGCGAGATGGTAAGGAAGGAGAGAGAGAGAGAGAGAGAGAGAGAGAGAGAGAGAGGTTTTTTTTTGTAGGGTATTTGAATTGAGTTTTGAATTACCTTGAATGTCTTGTGTGGCTATGTATTTATAGCCTTTTTGTGTGCTAGGGTTTTGGGAGTATAATCTTTATTTGGTTAAGATTATTTTTCCCCCAAAAAATTATAGGAATTACCTTAAGAGATTTGGTGGAGATTGGTTCCTTGATTGAAGGAGATATTCCTATCTTAAACCAAAGATAATTTTCCTAATTAAATAGGAATTAATTAGGGTAATTTATTTGACCTAAGGAATATTCCTTTTCCAAATGTCGTATTCTTCTTGGCCGGTGAAATATATGCTCTTACAAATGCCCCCAGCTTCTGCATGGCGCTTGTGAGACATGGAGGACATGAGAAATATTTACTAAGCTCTCCAATTGCATTTCGGCTTTCTTCTTTGAGTTGGGCTCCTTTTGTGAGTTAGGCTCATAATTGGAGTAGGCTTTTGACTTCTTCTTGGAGTAATGGGAATAGACTTGTGATTACTCCTTGACTTAAGATGCCTAACCTTTATAAATATAAAACATCTCTTCACTCCTCTTCAAATTGCAAATTTGTCATCCCCTACTTTTTAACTAGTGAGAGAGATCTTGAAGAAGTGTACTTCTGGTTGAGGAGAGGAATCGCCGTGCTTACCAAGGTAGGTTGATTTTCTTTTTTCCTCTTATTTTTTCTTTGTGGCGAGGACTAGTTGGATAAGCCCGGCTAGTTGTCATCGTGACCGACGCTAGTGGTGGTGTCGCAGTTGTCTACCGCGCTGCTGCAGAGCTGTCTTGAATTTCTCTTTTTCTTTTTTTCTTTTTCTTAACTTGCGGCGAGGACTATCATGGTGGGCCCGACTAGTTGCCGCTGTGATGTAGTACCTGAAGTGATGAAGGTATGGATGGCGGCGACAACAACTTCTTCTTCCCACGGTGCGTATTACGGGCCTAGCTATTAGACCTTGGCCTATGTTGCGGTTCGGCAACTGGCCGTGTATGCGTTTTCATCGCAGGTGCTGGTGGTAGTCTCGAGTAGCAATCTGTGGCTGCAGTGGTTGCCGGATATAGCTAGTGACAACTTTATTTTTTATTTTTTATTTTTTTGGTTGAAGCCGAGTTGCGTCGTGACTTGTTGGATAGGTTGGGGCTTGACTCGGGCTGAGGTGTTGCATCGGCGGGTTGGGCCACGTCGCCTTCTCGTTATATGACTTACAATTTTCTTCCCTTTTTACATCTATTCATTGACCATGTCCTCCAATGACAATAGTCGATCACCGAGTTCGCAAGTGCCTTTGTATCTGTGGGGTGTTTCTAAGGTGCGCAAGAAACGATTCGTGGCTAATCAACATCACATTACATATAAAGCTCACTTCCAGAAGTGGTGTCCCACTTATACTTTTGCCATACCTAATGACGTGCATGTTAAGCTGGTAACGTCTTCGACTAACGATGCCCTTTGTATGGATTCAAATGATCCGGATACCAGAATTTTCACATTCTGACCCTTCTACTTCTCTTTTGGCTTCACATTCCCGTTGTCAAAGTTTTCAGGAAAGAATTATGCGCTATAGAGTGTGCCCCAAGCTAATGTACTTCGAACGTCTCTGGGCGATCATAAGTTTTGCGAATTTGAGTAGTTTCATGTATGCAACGCCAAGTCGTTTGACAAGTCTCGGCCAAGGAGATCATGTGTGGCATGCTGATGTGTTGGAGGTTAACAGACAGTGGGAAGGCGAGGTCGGCGATGGTCCACTTGTTCCCCTTACTCACTGTGATGGTACATTATACTACTATTGATTTGCTTCAATTTTCTCTAAATTCTTTGATGTATGACTAATTGATTTCTGTCTTCTGCTTTCAGAAAATGACATAAGTAAGAAACTAGATCTTGGGCCCAGACTCGGATAATCGCCTACGAATAGGAGCAGTCCTTGATGAACCCTGCTAAACGAGGAAGGCCGACGCTAAGTCGTCTAAAGATGAAGCTGCAACTTTGCGAGCAAGGGATGTATCTTCGCTAAGGAATAAGCTGAAACTTCCTCAAAAGAGGTTTGATCTTCTGGGAAGACTCAAGTAGGATCTGCTCATTCGTCATCTGTTAGTGTGAAGCATCTTGTCAGCGCGGATAACAAGAAGATTGGCTGCATGTGGAATTTTAATAATATTCTACTTAAGTCTTCTAGTACCTAGCTCAAATATTGCAATCTGCCCTGCAACGAAGCCCATTCCCGAGCTGGTTCGCCTGTCGAGAAATAAAGAGTTGCGACATTCCTTCCTGAAGTTTGAGTCGTCTACACCAGTGAAGGGATGAGGACCAAACTAGGAGGACTGCTTATCCACCTAACCATCGTGATTTATGTACTGAGAAGGTCAGAGAGTTATCTACTTAGGCGAAGGATTCTTTGGAAATGTGATAGCTGGTCCAAAGTTTGACAAGTCCAACTCTGTAAGGGATGCATGTGTGCCTGATCTTGCGCTCAAGATGGAAGTAGGCCTATTTGTGACCAGGTAGGGTAGCAGTAGAAGAGTAGAGTTCACTATCTTTTTTAGCAAGGGAACTCTTCAGCACAGACATGCTCTCATTTATTTCAAACATCTTCATTTCATGACGGGTCTACTCGGCCGAGACCTTGCCAGTTAGATTAACATTCTTCTTCTCCAAATCACTGAGCTGAGCAAAAAGGTGGGCAACAACAAAAGAGTTCCGGATGGCCTAAATAGCAAAAATACTCATTTTCTAAGCAAAGTGATAATTGCTTCCTATTGCTTCTCCAAGGAAAGATTAAAGAACGTGCCAAGATCACTAGCCTGATGTATATGATCAATAAGCTTGACGCAAGCAGATGGGCTTGACAGAAAGTTCATCTTGAGCATATCAGACACATATGTATCCTTTCCGGAGTTGGACTTGTCAACTTTGGGACCAACTGTTCGCGTTTCCAAAAAACCTTTAGCCAGAGTAAATGACTCTCTCCAAAGGAGTTAACGATGTTGAATCAACTTCATGTATGACTGTTCGTGGCTCGGCAAATGAATCGCGATGGTTAGGTGGAATGTCAGCAATTCTTTATTTCTCGGCATGCGAATTGGTTCGAGGACAAATTTCTATGCAGGGCAGATTGCAGTCTTTGAGCTGGTTAGTGGGAGACTTAAGTATAATGTCTCTAACATTCCGCATGCTGCCAATCTTCTTGCTATCTGTGCCTACAAGATGCTTGAGCCTAGAAGACGACAAAGGAGCAACTCTCACTTGAGTCCTCTTAGCGGACAAGACCCCTTTCGAAGAAGACTTGATCACAGTAGAAGAAAGTTTCATTTTCCTTAGAGGAGACACATCTCTTGCTCCCGAAGTTGTAGCTTCACCTTTGGAGGTCTTGGTGTCGGCCTTCCATTTTGAGGGGGGCTCAGTCGAAGACTCCTCATGTTCGGCAGGCAGATCATTCGAGTCTGGGCCATATTGCTTCCATATCTCAACATCCTAGGCAAGAGGCAGACCATTAGCTTTCTTTTGATACTCGCTTAATAGCCAGTGCCATTTGAGAAACTTTACAGGGATGTTCAGGGTCCGTCGGACCTTAGACATGTCCGGCTCGAGATCCAGTTTCTTGTTGATATTATTCTCTGCAAGCAGAAGACATAAGTTAATTTGGACAAAATTGAAGCAAATCAATAGAAGTATAACGTACCATCACAATAAGTGAGGGGAACAAATGGACCGTCGCCGACCTCGCTTTCCCACCGTCCGTTGACTTCCAACATGTTAGCATGCCATACATGATCTCCTTGGCTAAGATTGTCAAACTTGGTGTTGCATACAGGAACTTGAGCATACTTTTCATAGTGCCTCACTTCGAAGAAGTAAAAGAACTCCTGCATCGTCAAATCCAGTTTGAAGAAACGACTCAAGTTCGCAAAATACATGATCGTCTGGTAGACGTTCAGAATACGTTGGCGTGGGGCACACTTCATGGCTCATAACACCTTCCTGAAGAACTTTGACCGGTTACCCTCGTCGGAACACATGATCAGCTACCCTTATCGGAGCACGTGAAGCCCAAGGAGAAATAGAAGGGGCATAATGTGAAAATTCAGGCATCGGATCATTCGAATCCACACAAAGCGCATCGTCATCGAAGACGCCGCCAACTTAAAATGCACGTCATCAGGTATGGCAAAAGCATAGGTGGCACGCCACTTTTGTAAGTGAGCTTTCTATGTAATGCGATGCAGATTAGCCACAAATCTCTTCTTGTGCACTTTGGAATCACCCCACAGATACAGAGGCACTGGAGAACTTGATGACTAGCTACCCTCCTCAGAAGACATGATCGTTGACTAGCTACAAGTGGCCCAAGCCGCCAACAAAGCACCTCGACCCTAGCCGAGCCATAACCTGCCTAGCAGGTCATAGCGCAGCTTTTAAAAAAACAAAAAGAATAGCTACTGCCACTGCTACCAGCGCCCTCGATTAGGCTCACGAACCGCCGGTGTTGAGCAGCCAAGCCCAGCTAGTCCTCGCCATCAACGACTCTAGCCACCGCATCACGAAAACAATCAGTAGAGCCTACCCAACCGGTCCTCGATCGAGTGAAGAAAAAAAGGGAAATTTGTGGCAGTAGCCACAACAGCCACAGAGACACCACCACGCCAGTAGTGTCGGTCACGACCACAACCAGCTGGTCCTAACCGTGAATAAAAAAAATTGACCTACCTTAGTGTGCACGATGACTCCTTTCCTTAGCAAGCAGTACACTCCTTCAAAATCTCTCTCACAAGTTAGAAAGTAGAGGATGACAAGTTTGCAATTTGAAGATGAGTGAAGAGAAGCTTTGTATTTATAAAGGTTGGGCATCTTAGATCAATAAGGAATCACAAGCCTATTCCCATTGAGAGCCCAACTCTAAGAAGAAGTCAAAAGTGTACTCCAATTAAGAGCCTAACTCAAAGATAAAATCCCATATGTAGTTAAAGAGCCTGATAAATATTTCTCATCTCCTCCATGCTTCACAAGCGCCATGCAAAAGCTGGGGGGCATTTGTGGGAACATATATTTCACTAGCCAATAAGAAGATGACACATGAAAAATTAATATTCCTTAGATCAAACTAATTATCCTAATTAAACTCTATTTAATTAGGGAAATTATCATTTATTTAAGATAGGAATATCTCCCTAAATCAAGGAACCAATCTCCACCAAATCTCTTGGAGTAATTCCTATCATTTTTTTGGGGAAGAATAATCCTAACCAAATAAGGAATATTCTCCCAAAACCCTTAGCACACAAGGAGAATATAAATACATAGCTACACAAGACGTTTGAGGTAATTCTAAAACCCTAGACAAACACCACACACCACACACACACACACACACACACACACACACACACTATATATATATATATATATATATCTCTCTCTCTCTCTCTTGCCGCTCCTCTCACCCTCTCTCCTCACATGACTAAGTGCCACTACACATGGCTCTGGCCGCTCAGCTCTCCCCGTGAGAGAAAACGCCATCCACTTTAGCTATTGTCGTATCTTTATCATGATCCAATTGCACTAACTTAGGCATCGGAGGGCCTTTGGTCAACATCCCCCAAATGTGGTTTATTTACTCTTATTTGTTTCGCAAAGATCGACGAAGAGAGAGAAGTAATATCAAAGGTTGAGGAGTCAACCTGCGAATATTCCCTGGCGGAATTTTGCTCAAACAAAGAGGCAGCAAATAAATTTGTTGTTGATGTTATTTGAGGTCTTAGTAGTTACTGTTCATGTGTACCAAAATGTTTACTCAAGAGAGACTGAATCTTGAGGTCTTGCAAGTTTGAACAAGTATATGTTTAGAGTCCAGAACTTTGCACCAAACAATTTCATCAAGAGAGATTGAAACTATTTCATCAATAGAGTTTGGTATTTTTTTTACTTCTCGTAAGAATCGATGTCTTTTTGATTGCGTATTCTTCTTCTTCTGTCATTCTTTTTCCATATCAGAGTTTGTGTATGTGAGAAGAAGGGAGTGATGGGGATGGCAAAATCAAAGATCCAAAGTTGGTGAAGTTTGTTTGTTTGTTTGTTTTTTTTAAATTTAATACAAATGATATTCTACTTTAATCTAATCTAAACTATGTGGAGATGATTTAAACTCAAGTGCATAGTGGGAAGCATATTCATTCTTGAAAATTACAAAACAAGCTGAATCGGGGGAAAAAAAAAGGAAGGAAGAAAAGTTTGCACTGAAAGAAAAAAAAAATGTGCATATTTGATATTCTAAATTCAAATCTCATGAAAAACAACTGACAAATAAAAAATAGTCAAATAAGCGGGCTAGAGAGATGTACATTTTTCTTTTTACAAAGATATGTATATTTATCATTATTGATTCAAATTTACCAAGAGCGAAACAAGGACAAGGCATAGAGTAGCAGTAAAACAGGTGGCACCAACAGTCACACAAACCAATTGCATGAGCTCGAAGAACGTTGATACCTCCCTTGCTCTTCTGAGTTTGTAATTATAACCCGCTGCATAATTCCAACCACATTGTTGGTGCTTATTATTGCAACATTTCTCAAGTCTCTCCCTCATCCTTATTACTTCCATCTTCTCTCTTAGAACACTCAAATTTGCATCTACAATATTCCTTGATCTACCTGGTAAATAGAAACAGAAATATAAACATATATATAGTCATGATATATAATATTTTACAAACACATTGGAAGTTATAACGTTAGTGCATAAATCGACAAAATAAATAAACTAAATAAATAAGTATTTTTAATGTGTTCGGAGAATTTCTAAAAGTACTAGAAATTGCATCTAAACTATTCCTTGATCTTTTTGGCGAAGAATATATATAACGCAAGTGGGGTGTAGCTCAGTTGGTTGAGCTCTTCTACCTCCACTCATCAGAGGCAATTCTTAGAGCAAGTGCATCCAGTGGCAGATCTATTAAGGCGCAAGGAGGTGCAGTGCACCTCCTCTCGCAGGAAAAACCATGGTGGGTGCCTCAAATTGCCCATTTACTCAACTAGTGATGGTGCACATATTACCTTATTTCCATTTTCAACATTTAAGTAAATGTCTTTGTCCTTTTACTTCTATTTATTTTTACATTACTCAATTAACCATGTAAATAAGGAAGTACCCACCATTTGGATTCAAATAAAAATACTAGAAAATCAAATTCCCACCAAATCAAAATATGAAAAATTGGTTTTAGTGCAAAATACGATTCAGGCTAAAAATGATGGCTCATTAAGTCAATATATAGTTCATAATAAAATTCCATAAAATTAAGTTTTCTTATTTGATGTGTAAGGAATAAAAGCCGCCAAAAATTATCTTGAGAAGATGATTATTTCGAAAAACCGTTTTTCATACTTAGTCAATATTTTTACATAAAACAATTTTTCATGTATGATATGAATGAATGAAAGGACCTAAGGTTAATCTAGGTAAAAAGTCTTAGATGTCCAATCTAGGTAAAAAGTCATAGATGTTCAATCCACAAAGAGTTTTTAGCTTTTCAAAATTGCACCTATGCTAAAAAAAATTTGGATCCACCAGTGAGTGCAGCGAGGGCTTGGCGGAAAAGGGCACCCAGGCCCGATTTCCACCTCCAGCGCCCAAAACCCACTGGGCACACCCACCCAAATCTGGTGGGCTCTTTCCCGAAGGCGCGACGTCAAGAAGGCAAATCAAAACCGTTGGTGCGTGAATTTCATGAGCCAACAGTACAAAAAATTGATTTCAGCTGACGCTAACGCTAATATACACCAACGGAAGTAGCCACGTGGCCCTTCTCGACGCTTGATTGAAATTTTTTTGGCTAAAAAAATTCGAAAATACCAAAAAATTCTTGAGTTTTTCCCTTTAAATGCCTAACAATTTTATTCACTTTCCACACCAAATCTTCATACAAATTCATCTCCTTCCCATATTTTTCACTTTCCACACCAAATTTTCTACTACAAAATTTCCATTTGTGCAAAAATACAAATGGCCTCTTCCATCGAAGCAAACGTTCGAAGAGGTCAAAATCTTGGTTACGACAATTTAATGTCATTTTTTTAAATATATTTCTTGCATTTCCAATTTCATTTTTTTAATAGATTATTGAAGGCAAAACAAAAAATTGGAAAACCATTACACATGGCTCCTCAAGTGAACAATGCCCGCAGTCGGTTCCAGTGGTGCGTTCCATGTCGGAAATAACGACACTATTACGTCCTCTGAAGGAAAATACTCCCCCACGTCTTGATCAAGTGAAACCGCCTTCGCTAATGATTGAGTCGTCCTTGTACTCGATTGTGTCGGACTATGAGGACCGGTATTTCAATTGTATGATGTGTGAGATGTGAATTTTATAATAAAATATGGACACATGGCAACCGAAAATCTTATCTGAAAATTTAATTTGAAAATTTTATCCGAAAATGTTATCTGAATTTTTAGGTGAGAATTTTATAATAAATAGTGACACGTGGCAACCAAAAATCTTATCTGAAAAGCTTATCAAAATTAATGGTTTAAGTATAAAAAATTAAAAAATAAATTAAAGTGAATAGTAATTACCATTGCCCTTGTCTTTTGGGATGGAACCAAAATGACAAGGCTGCCACTATTCAAGTGAATAGTGACAAGCATTGTCTTGCCTTTGCCTTCCTCTTGCCCTTTGGGGTGGAGGTGCTCTTAAAGCACACCCAGCAGTTTGCCCTTTGCCATGGCAATGGGGGGATAGGGTAGTTACTATTCATGTGAATAGTGGATGCCCTTGCAAAAAACAATATATGTTTCCAACAGTTACTATGGCAAATGGCAAATACTATTCATTTTTTTGTTTTTTTAACAAATTTTTTTTACCTAAACAATTAATTTTGATAATATTTTCGAATAAGATTTTTGAGTTCCTACATGTCAATACTATTCATATCTCATAATCGGATAAAATTTTCAAATAAGATTTTTGGTTTCAAAAGTGAAGAGTATTATTGGTTGGTATTTATAGAAAAAAATTCATTAATTTTTTGGTATTTTAAACAAAAAAATTGTAATTTTTTTCATTTTTTTATTGCACAAAAATTGGTTGTCGTTGGATTGGAGGACAAAAGCGATCGAAGAGCTGAGAGGACACCACGTGGGCTGACAAAAGCCATGACGTCACCCACCCTCGGGCAGCGCGGGCTCTTCTCCCCCTTGGGCCAGTGATCTCTGGACTCCACCTCCTGACCGCCACTTTTGTTCTGGAATCGATTTTTTGGCTCTAACCCTCCCTCCCCTCCTCCCCAAAGCCCGAGTTTTGCCTACACTGCTGGAAGTGCTCTTAGGGTGCAAGGTGAGCACAAGCACAAGCCCCATTTCCAAGAGGGCCCCAAAAATACTATATTACTTTATTATATGTTTTGTATTTGATGTGATTGTCTTTCGCTGAGTGTAAGTTGTAAATTTGCTATCAATATATATGGTCCAATTTTATTTTTATTTTTTTTGGTTAAGGACTATGTTTTAAGAGGCTCCATTACTCATTTTGCATAGGGCTCCTAAAATCTCATAGCCATTCCTGCCACTCACGTGGGTAGAGGTTCGAAATCCCACCCTAAACCAAATCAATATTTGTATAAATCTCCATCCCCAAAAAAAATAATATATATAAAATAACAAATTAAGTTAGTTGAATTTATAATGTAAGGAGAAAAATACATAGTGTAACCACGATACTTTTTATGAGCATTAGAAGCTAGACTTTCGTATATGTTGTGCATTCATCCAAAAATAAATAAATAAATAAATAATAAAGGATGAATAGATGAATATTTTGACATGTTCTTGTTTAGATTTGCTAAAAGTAGTTGCCACTAATATTGCAGAAGGAAACTGCAAAGACGATGACATTTAGATTTTTTTTTTTTTTTTTAATAAGGCAATGAATTCAGATATTTCGAAATAACAAAACTAGGGATTGAGAGTTACCTTCATCTAAGCTCTGAGCTCTTACTTGCATGATATGATGACGACGACTGCAACTGCTCCGGATAGATGGCTGTAGTACATGAAGAGAACACAAAGAAGAAGCCTTGGCCATGTTTCTTTGTATATTTCTGCTTATGATCCTGACTGTGAGATTTCCTCCAATATTGATCACTGTAATTTCGAAAACAAAACAAATCGAAAAGCGAAACAAGAAGAAGAAAGAAAGAAAGAATAAAAAGAGATAGAGAAAAGGGTCTCTAGAGAGTTTAGGCTTCTCTACCCAGAAGAATGTAATGTAGGTTGGGAAAGTACAGATGCGTTCTGTGAAGCCAACTTTGTTTGCCTATTCTGCATATGGCTTGTTTTCTTATGTATATTTATAGACATAATAGCCGGTTATAATTTGGCGGTCAACAGATACTGACGAGTGGCCAGCTCTAGCTGGATTAGGCATGCACTGTTGTCAAGTTTCCAATGACCAGTGACGAATTTAATTAACTGCGTACGGCAGCCATGAGCAACGTTGGGGAAGTGTTTGAGGACATTATCTAATAGGTATAAGTTAACCTAGAGGTCAAAGTAGCAAAGAGCCGCAGACAACTAGTTTGATCTGACTTTTGGGGTTATGTATTTGGATATTTATTAACATTGGACATTATAATTTATAAGTTGGCTGTGTGTTATTAGCCAATAATGTTTTTTTAAAATATATAAAGAACGACTGGGTGATTGGACATATAAAATTAACAACATTTATTTTTCTTTTCTCGTTTTATAGAAGACACTTAAAAATTGTACGGGTGTTAAAAGTGTTTTCTGGAGAAGTAGTTAGCATGTGCTATTTTAGGAAGCACCTCTAAGTGTAAATGTTTTTTTAACATACTTTTAATAAAAGCGCTTTTTAAAAATTCGCTTATGAATAAAAATGCTTCTTAACAAAACTATTTCAAACGGACTCTAGCTTAATAAAATGGGCAATGATTGACCAGTACCAGAAACGAGACACATCGGTAGTAATTATATAAATTATAATAATAAATGGTTTGTCTGGTGGATGTTTCTTTCGTGGTCCATGAAGGTCCTATGAGCAAAACAAATTATCAAACATTTAACATGGAGTGCCATGCGTGGTCCAGAAAAAAAAAAATGGAAAGTGCAGCAGGCAGGTAGATAAATGTGTGTTTAAAAAGGTACAAAATAATTTGTTTTGTATATAGGATCTACTGGAGTCAATATATAATATTGAAGAACGACCTCTAATATTTGGTCGCACATCTCCTAAAACCTGTGTATTTTTCCCCCACATGCTTATTTTAGTTTAACTAATATATATTGTAGCATATTTGTGTACAGTAGTATTCTATAATTTCTCGAGTTTGTGCATTTTTAGGGTTTGAACCTAGTAGATAAGTGAATGTATGTAACTAGTATTCGAATGAAGGTGCTGCTAGGCTCTCAAGATGTCTGGTAGTCGATCTGTTTTTTTTTTTTCTTGGTGGAAGAGTACGATGAGTTTGATGGGTAGGGGTTTTTTTTGTTTTTTGTTTTAATTTTTAATTTTATTATAAAAATGTATATAAATTAAAGTGCAACTGAATCTAAACAATATTCTAATATTATGAAGGGTATTTTAGTATTTTTCATAAGTCATGTTACATCCAATTTTAGGGTTTTTTGGATTTTGGAGTTATGTGAAATCATTTTGAAACATGAGGGGGTGTTTCTGTAATTTCTAGAACTTTAAAGAGTTATATAAAAACACGAAAAATCTCAAGAAGTGTTAGTGTAAATAACTCATACTCTTATATTGTTTCGAAAATAATGAGAATACACGTACACAACAATTTCATACCAAAACTCATAGAGGTGAATCAGGCCACGTGGATTGATCTTAATCAACTCTTTCTATCAACTATTTAAGTCGTACTTTACACCACTTACTTGTATATGGACCTCAAGTTCTCTTTGAATTTAACTTGGTCACCATATAAGACACGAAACATGATGAATATTAAGGGGAGGGCCATACTTCCTCATATTTAGAAAGTACAATCATAAATTTAATATATATATATATATATATATTGTTGATAGAATCATAATCACAAAAGGAATTTCAGGTATGGAATTTCTCTTTCTATTCAATTCAATCTTTTCTGAATACAATGGTATTACTAGTATGTATATATATATATATATATATATATATATATATATCTTGAATTATCTTGAATGCTACTGGTGTAAGCTGAAGAGAGGACGAAAAAGTAATCCAAGTTTGAAGGCTTTGGTTCAGTATGAGTGATCATATTCTCTTAATATCGAGTTGATTATTGAAAAGTTGTTTCCCCTTGTCGTTATTAGCTATCTTCTTCCTTTTATATGGCTTTTGCCGACCTATCATGAAGATTAGATCGTAATCTTTTAGAATAAATTATCCAATTGATTTGCCTTTGTGGCCAAGAAATGGCATGAATTATCCTTGATTTTCTAGGTAATTATCTAATTACTAAAAATTTCCCTTTCTAGCCATTTGACTCAGAGACCTCCTTCCCTAGAATATTGTGTGCAAGGTCTAAAATATTGAGGGTTTCATAAATATCAGCGGTCCAAAAACATTGAAATATGTGGAAATTATCGATATCGGTAAAAATTGAATAAAAACCACCAAATTTGTAAGAAAAATTTGGAAATTTTGATTGAAACTTTAGAGGATGTTTATTTAGTCAATTATTTATATTTTATCACAAAATTAGCAGGAAATGCATTGCATGGTGGGTTTGATTGATTTAAGTTTGTTGATGCTCTTTTTGGGAGAGTCAACTTAGAGAGGAGTATAGAGTCTTCAACAGGGAAGAAGGTGAGAACCTTCGGTAAGGAAAGGACCTGCAGAAGACAAAAAGGAAGAAGCAATCGTCAAGCTTCGGACACCGGTGTGGTGCCTACCGAAGGCTCTCCAATGCTTTAGTCAGCTATATGTGATAATTTGGCAAAGTAACAGTGAAGGTAAGAAAATAGTTACCTTTTTACTCGGATACTGTTCCCTATTTATAGGGAAGTGAAAGTGGGAGGTTTGCACAAAGTTTCGGTATGAGACTTTGTGCAAGTTGTTGTGATGGTGACACGTGTTCTTGGAGATTAGGTTCGGCAAGTGGGAAGCTTCGCCTTCAAAACTTCGGCGTCAGGAGCTTGGTGGCTGCCTCTTCGAAGAGTATCTTTCTTGGCAGGAAGAAGGCGTGTCTGCCTTGGTGCTAGTCGTTTTGATGCTGGATATGCTCGGTTGATTATAGTGTAAACAAAGTTGATTATAAAGCGAGCTGACAAACACTGTAAGTGTAGAAATGTGCCCTAGAGCCAATTATGAGATGTAAACTCTAAAGACATTTCACCTAATTAATTAAGGGCATTATGTTGTTTTGAGTAATTATCTTAGTTATTTACTTAACCAACAAGTCCATGGATCGTGAACGTAGAAAGTAACTTAAAGAAGTTAAGTTCATGAGACCTTTCTGTACCATGTCCACATCCTAAACTGTTCATCATCATAGGATAATCAACTGGACATTGATAATCCACAAAGACCATCATGCATTGTATCTGCTCAATTAGGAGGATGATTGGTCTCGAGTCATTCGTGTGAAGACACTAAGATAAGTGTATGAGTGTTCGTTAGAGAATGAATTCACTGAATGCGATCAACAGAGAGAACTTGAATTGAAGTTTTACTTACATGTCAATCAGGATCTCTCAAGTTGGAATACTGCAAATTAATCCTTGACCTGAGGCATCACGAGTTGTCTCATGAAAGCATCATGGGCCCTTAGCGATGTTGAAGCGTTGTGTTCCATGGCCGGTTTTACCTTGGTCTCCCTCTTGTGGGTCAATATAAGTGAACTTTGTCACTTGAGAAAGTTAGGGTTTCATAGAAAAAGTTGGGAAAATGCCAAGAAAACCACAAAACGAGGATCCTAGCTACAAGTGGGAATGACAAGTTGATATGCTATATAGTTTTTTTTTTCCTTCAAAACCTACCTAAGCTACAACCCACTATAGCCCACTATGTAGTTCCACCATTGAGCTTATGGTGCTATTGCTTCCTTCATGACTTGAATTTAGAATTAAACAAATTCAGAAATGGGTTTATTGGACGAGATAATTAGGTCCAATGGGACGGACTGGCCTGTTTAAGGCCCATTTATTAAATTATAGTTATTTTAGAGAAAAATAATACATAATATTATTATATTTATATATTAAATTTAACATTTTCTTTATATATAAAATAATAATTTTGTTTTTCAAGTTTCAATTTTTAAAACCCAAACAATAATCTAAGCCATTTTCTATTTAAATGGAATTTAAATATAGTTATTGACCTTTTTTTATAATAAATAAATAATAAATATTATTAGTAGATACATAATCGTAAAAAAATATTTAAATGAAGATGAAATTTTTTTATAAAAATGAAAAGAAATACATAAGTTAAATTTGACGTGGGCTCATATTGGCCAGTTTAGTGGCCCGATATGAACACGGCCCGAGCCCATATTGATGTTTTTCTAAATGAGCTAGTCCGACACGACCCGTTTGTTAAATAGGCCGACTATAAATGGGTTGTGCCGGCCCGGCATATTTGACACCTCTATTTTGACAAGGAGATCTGTGTAATACATTGCGTGTTATAAATGATCTTTTTTATTTTTCCTTTGTTTAGGAACTCATTATCTTAGCATCAACTGTAAAAATCACATCAAAAATATGGTTAACGATTATTCAAAAGATCCAACGGCTCTAAGTTTTTTTATTTTTTCTCTCTAGTTGATAAATAGAAATCCAAAAACAAATTGAATACCACCAAATCTAAAATTGGTCATTGCAACACGTGATAATTTCTCTGTGTCGCCCTCAACCGCATATATGTATATATAAGAGATAGCAAGACCACCTCTCTTGAGCCACACTCCCAAAGCATTGAAACCCTAAATCCCATCATCTTCTATCTCTGAAACTCTTCGTTTTCTCTCGTTCCAGAACTTCGATCTCTATCGGATTCAGGTAGGAGCCTCAGTTCAGCATTCATCTATGATTGTAATTTTCGTTTGATTTTGAATATTGTTTTGTTATATTAATTCACGATTGGATCTTATTTGTCTTCGATTGTTTACATGTTTTGAGTCATCCCAGTTATTTTAGGGCTAATTGGAAATAGATTTTATGATTGTTTGATGTTTTTGGATTGGATTTGGGGTTGTTGTTGGGTTTAGTTGAGCTGCGATGATGGTTGTTAGTGAAACTAGTCTGTTGAATGTTTACTTCGGAACTGATTGTATAATATATGTTCTTACCTAATAATATGATTTCAGTTTATCGTATAAAGTTGGTAACTTTGGAGTATATGCATAGGTTATTTTCTCTTATATATAATTCTCCATAGTTATATGCAACTGATGGAATTTTTTTATTTATTTACTTTTTCTGTATATATTTTGCAACGGTGATGACAATTGAACTGGTTTGCAAAAAACTTTGGGATTGTCTCTTTGGATTTGTAGTAAGCTGTTGGGATTTGACTTGTATTCTTTACGATTGTAATTATTTATGATCTTCATTAGCATGATAAATCATCACAGAGTGTGTTATCCTTTTGAATTATTGTTGCTTGAGATATGGAAAGTTATGTCTATTCTTTACATGATTCTTCTTTCATGTAGTTCCATAGACTACTCTCTAATCTGTAGAGTTCTTTATAATTTTAATCCTCAGAATTCTTGATTCAGGAAACTTGCAGGTGTATCTGTTACCTTCAGATTTTCAAGGTGAAGTTGTCAGTGGTGAATTTTCTTTTATGTCCGAGCAGGCCATTTTCTATTTGGGATCAATTGGGTTGCTTGGAGAGTATTGTCCATCTTCAAGAAAAAAGAACAGACCCTTGTTAAAAGGAAATAGCTGTATGCATCGGTTGCCATATCAGGAATATCCCGAGTTTCATGGTTGCTACTGGTTGCAACCTTTCATAGCTTCCGAAAATCAATCTTCTCTTGTCTTGAAAAACTTAGAAGACGATATTGCAGCTACCAGTATTTCCGTCTCGTGATATCTCTTGTATTTGCATTCTGATTTCTGTTCTCTATCAAGATGGCTTTACTGAACATTGGTGCTGGGAACAGTGATGATGCCTTCTACAGGTATAAGATGCCCAAAATGGTTACCAAAATTGAGGGCCGAGGAAATGGCATCAAGACAAATATAGTCAACATGGTTGATATTGCAAAGGCTTTGGCAAGGCCCGCTGCGTACACTACAAAGTATTTTGGTTGTGAACTTGGCGCACAATCCAAGTTTGATGAGAAAACTGGGACTTCTATTGTTAATGGGTCCCATGACACTGCTAAGCTAGCTGGCCTCCTTGAAAACTTTATCAAGAAATTTGTTCAGTGTTATGGATGTGGAAATCCAGAAACAGAGATACTGATTACGAAGACTCAAATGATTCAACTCAAATGTGCTGCTTGTGGTTTTGTGTCTGATGTGGACATGAGGGACAAGCTAACTACTTTCATTATTAAGAACCCACCTGAGCAGAAAAAGGGATCCAAAGACAAGAAAGCAATGAGAAGAGCTGAGAAGGAAAGACTGAAAGAAGGTGAAGCTGCTGATGAGGAGCTGAAAAAACTGAAGAAAGAGGCAAAGAAGAAGGGCACTTCCTCTGGTAAGGAGGGCCCTGTGAAGGCCAGCTCTTCAAAAAAGAAAACAAGTGGCTCTGACGAGGATCGTACATCACCTACTCTCAGCCAGGCTGATGAAGAGGAGGCTGATGATGATGATGATGATGTTCAGTGGCAAACTGATACGTCGATAGAGGCAGCTCGTCAACGGATGCAAGAACAATTGAATGATGCGACAGCTGATATGGTGATGCTTCCCACCAATGAACCAGAGAAGGCCAAGGCAGAAACAAAGGCAAATGAGAGTTTGGAAAATGGGAACTCCACTGCTCGAGGAACACTTACTGATGAGTTGAAAAAGAATCTGGATAAGGGTATTTCACCCAAACAATTCCAACCCCTTCTGGGGTCACTTTCTGGGTCTGCCAAGGAAAAAATGACTGCTCTATTTGAGGCGCTATTTGGGGGCCTAGAGAAAGGGTTTGCAAAAGAAGTATCCAAGAAGATAAACTACCTTGCTGTAGCTGCTGCTCAGGATGAGGGATCTCAATTGCTCTTGCTTCAAGCAATTGAAGGCTTCTGTGGGAAGTCGAGCTCAAGTGCCTTGAAGGAAGTTGCCCTTGTTTTAAAAGCTCTCTATGATGTTGATATCTTGGAGGAAGAATGCATAGTGCAGTGGTATCAAGATGGACTTAAGGGTGGGAGCAAGAACTCTCAGATTTGGAAGAACGCCAAACCATTCATTGACTGGCTCCAGAGTGCTGAGTCTGAAACGGAGGAGGATTAATGTTTTCATTTTTTATTCTTTTTATTCTTGCTCATGTCTTCTGTTGTTGCTAGGCTTGCTGTCGTCACCAATAACGTGAAATAAAGAGGTGTTGCTCTTAGTCCAGTACTGTCAAAAATTTCTACTATGCCCTGCAGTACCTATAAGATCTGTGTGTTATCTGGGATTTTGATTGGTATCGGAATGTTGAATATTGTTTCCAATATTTTTTTTTTTTTGGTCTGAAATATTGTTTCCAATATATATGTTTGCTATTTGCATGTTTCAAAATTTTAACCGTGATCTCATTTTACTTTGCCAACAAAATTGCTGATGCCTCCTGATCCCTTTAACCAAATTCATGTTTCTATTTTGTTACTGACATGAAGACTTCAACTGTTCTCCGATGTCGACTGGTGGTAGCCGATACCACTATTTGAGGGAGGGGTAAGAGGGGCTTTAGCCGGGGAACTCCCAGACACCGGGGCAAGAGGCTCAAACCTTTCCTCCCTTTCTGAACCCTGCGCCTTTGGCCCCTCAAATTCTCCCTACAATAAATCTTATGCATGTATTGCTAGTGAACGGTATGAGGTTAACAGGATCTCTAACTTTAAAGCCTTCTTCACTGGATTCCTTTTGGCTGGCTTTAATTTGAATGTGGATGGTAGCTTTGGAGGTGGAATGAAAAGAATTTGTGTAGAAGGCTTTATAAGAAACTTGGGCTATGTTTGAGGGTATATTATTAATATATAAAATGTGTTATAACATGTAACACCACGTCGTGTCACGGTCTCGCTGGGTGAAAAAGATTGAAGTTGAATGTGATTTTGAGGCAGATTGAAGTTGAATGTGAGTTTGAGGCTGTCTTCATGGTTAAGAAATGGGTTCAGTGTCACCTATTCAGGGCTTGATTCCCTCTTGCGTATGGAGCGATGCACGTCATTAAGAAATAGTCCATTGCAACTCCAATAGTCGACAAATTTTCATCAATTTTTTTACTTCTAACTGAAACCCAATTTTAAAAATAATGAAAAATAAATCTGTTGGTGTGAGCTATAATTCAAGAATCCCGTGATCTCTGATTTTCTGGTGTAATTCACGTTACTTAATTAGAATAATTACCTAGTTAGGATTCCTTGTAATTAGCTATTTACTTTTCTTTGTAGAAAAGTCAACTTGTATTTGTATATCATCATCTTTGAGAAATATAATATCAATTAAAGTTATAGATCATGTTAGCCGTGCGTCTTTGTCCAGTTAGCCGTGCGCCTTTATCCTGATAGCCTTGCCCCTCTAATCCTCCTCTTGGTTAACCGGCTCTGATACCAACTCAAACTAAACCCCAGTCTCTCAAACAAAAATACAAACCCTACCCATCGACATCCTCTAGCACCGACTACCAAAAAAAAACACAAAAACCTAGTGCGGCAAAAGACTCCTACAACACCAACCCATCTAAACTTGTTCTCTCTCCTCCATGGCTTTCGAAGATACCCCAGACAACTACACCGTAGCCACAAAATTCAGTGCTTCCAGTGCTTCAAAAACCCTCAAAAATTTTGACATGGCGCAACCAATTGTTACAGTTCGCAATGATACTTCCACTGCCCCATTCACTATACAGTTGAATGGAAAGAACTATAGCACTTGGTCGAAGATGATGTTGCTTCATGTGTCAGGCAAGGGAAAAAGAGGTTATCTGACAAGGAATGCGGCTCAAGTGAAGAAAGATGCTCCGGGCTTTGATTCGTGGTGTATTGAGGACTCCATTGTTAAAGGATAGTTGATAAAAACCATGGAACCTGATTTGGTAGAATTGTTCTTAGATCTACCAACAGCTAAAGATATTTGGGAGAGTACAGCCCAAATGTATTATGGCGCATTGTTGAGTCGCAGATTTATGAATTACGGTGTAAAGCAACTTGTATTACTCAAGCAAGTCGTGATATTGCATCCTACTTTGTTGAGCTCAAGAGCTTTTGGTTGGAACCAGACCATCGTTGTCCAATCAACATGAAGTGCCCTGATGATGTGAGGATCACTTAGTGGTAGTTATGAGAATTTTGAGTTATTTAAAGAAAGCTCCAAGCCGAGGCATGATATTCTGAAAACTAGGACATTTGGATGTCAAAGGTTATACAAATGCAGATTTGGCAGACATTTGTAGGAATTTTTTTTGTTCCAACAGCCTGACGAATGGGCTTGGGCTGCCGTAAGAAGAAAAGAAACAAAATTCCCTATCTGAGTTCGAAAACCAAGCCCCCAAAAGAGTTTTTGAAAAGTCTGATGAAACTTTAGAAAAACACTCTTAGGTTCTTTTCACCAATAGCCAAATAAACATGATAAATCAATTAATGGCTTAGCTTGAGGAGCTTGTGGCATGGGAGTTAAGCTTTCACAAGTTTAGCAAATTTGAGAGAGAGAAAAGGCATGAATTTCTTGTGGAGAACTATGATCTAGAGCAAGGTAGAGGAAAATTAGCACGATTTCTATCTTAAAGAAAGAAGGAAAACAAACTAAGAAGAAGATTGGGTGGCTTGAGTAAATTTTCAGTTGCTTGACAAAGCTTGGTCAGGCTTTGAATGGGTTATTTTCCTAGGTAGTAGAAGCCCTCTTTTATAGGCACAAAGAACCCTAATTTCATCTAACCCTTTCCTTTCTTTTTCGTTGCTTCTTTCCACATAATCTTCTTTAGTGAAATTCTCCCATCCAAGGTGCATAGGTAAGGAGCTCTTTGTGGTTCGAAGGTTTTGGCATAGCTCTTTCTCCGTAGAGGTGAAGCGCCACTAACTTTCTTCTCGATCTTTCCTATGCGAGCTAACAGAGAAAAAGGGGGAATGGACATACTGTTCACACAACGAGTAAACCTCTCGCGCGCATGGATTTCCTCTGGTTTTTGTATTGGCTTCCGTTGACTCCTTTGGGCAAAGGCTGAACGTGTTTGCTAGATATTTTATAGAGTGTTGGGCTGGGCTTTTCCCCAAGGCTTTGGGTTGATGATATTCTACTCTACAACGACTGGTCAGCTTGTTTTCGTCAAGCTGCTGGAAGCAGTTTGCCTGTTGCGTTTTTAACAAAGTATTTGGGCATTCTAATTAACATAGGTTCTTCTAAGCAAACTACTGTATTCTTCCTAAGGTATTGGGTCATGTTCTCTCTCTCATGCTAGCCCATGTGTTTAGGGTTAAGAAATGGGCTTGAGTTTTGGTGCTCCCAAGTAGCCCAAAATTCTCATTCCTTGATCCTTCAAATGGGCCTTGTGAATGCTTGTACCCATCCACACAACATTCTCATCAAGCCCAGGGTAATTTTGTGGCTTGGGCCCACTAAAGCTTATGGCATAGCTTGGTGTTAGAATAATGTCTCTTCTTGCATGACACCTACGCTTGTGCTTGAGTTTTATTATGCAGTGATAGGTTATAATCGGGCCAAGTAACACCGAATGGGTATGTGAGCGTTATTTTGTATAGTTGGCATGCTCTTGGCTCTTTTGCACGTTCTTGCTTGACCTGACGTGGCCCGTAGCTTGTATCGGTGCATCCTACAAATTCTCTTTTGTCCCGATTGAGCTTCTTTTGCGTTCAATTATCTGTATTGGGCTAAGAATTAATCTGGGTTTAGCCCCTTGGATTTTTGGGCCTCAACAACAATATAACATATAGACGTTCTATATCAGGTTACTTCACTTTCATTGGGGGTAATTTGGTTACATGGCAAAGTAAGAAGCAGAATGTAGTGGCTTAATCTTTAGTTGAGGCAGAATACAGGGGCACAACACATGAAGTTTGTGAGCTTCTTTGGCTAAGGATACTCCCGTCTAAAATTGGTTTTCCATCAAAGAAAGTCATGGAGCTTTACTGTGACAACCAAGCTGCGAGAGAGATAGCAAATAATCCAGTTCAACATGACATAACTAAGCATGTTGAAGTGGATATGCATTATATCAAGGAGAAGCGGGTAGATAAGCTAATCGATATACCATTTGTAAAGTCAAAAGAATAGTTGGCAGATGTCTTAATGCATGTGATGTCAACAAAGGTTTTTCACGACTCACTTGACAAGTTGGGCATAAGAGATATCTACGCACCAACTTAAGGAAGAGTGTTGGCATGAGCCATAATTCAGAGATCTGTGATCCTTGATTTCCTGGTGTAATTCACGTTACCTAATTAGAATAATTACCTAATTAGGATTCCTTGTAATAGCTAATTACATTTACCTGTAGGGAAAGTCAACTTATACCTGTATATATCTCCTTCTCTTCGAGAAATATAATAACAATCACAATTATTCAATCTTGTGTTTAATTTGAGCAAATCTCCTGTATGCACCCTATTCCTTGGATGACAAGCCATGGATGACAAGCCAATCGAACTCATCATTGGAAAAGTTCTTTTCTGCTTACTTTTTCCTTACTTATGGTGGCTAGAGCATCGGCCCATAATAGCAAATTTACACGTGGAACTTTTTATGTGTGTGTAATTTATAAACAAGATCTTGAAGGGAGCATATTAAAAGTGAAAGCAGCAATCATGTTCCTTTTGGATAAAATACATCAACTCACTATTAAAATTTACATGCAGCTTTGATTTCTAGGATTCCCATAATTTGTATGCTGTACTTGAAAAGAAAAAAGCTTATATCCAATGCTGTCTACACACAGCTTTCAGAATCGTGGTAAGCAAAAGGTTTGCCGGTAATCGATGCTTCGAGCACATTGTCTTGAAATGATGATGTCACTGATCATGTTCATCTGCATTACACATAATTGCAGATCTTGATTATTGATCCGTTTCTGGGATGTTGCAGTGATAGCAAATGATTCCACCAGCCAAGAGTGGTGGCTGAATCAATTATCGAATTTGAATCAAGCGTGATGGATATGCCAAGTCATTTTCTTCGTCAGATGTGGCAAGGGAAATTTCAGGATCCTAGTGCACATGAACCAACAAATTCAGCTGTCAATTTCAATAAGAATTCATGGTCTGCTTATTCCAGATCTACTGTATTGTATAATGAAAAGCAATGCTTACACAGATGATCAATGTCATGCGCATACGATGATTTCTACAAATATTATATTAACTTAATACCAGAACAGAAGTGCGTAAGAGACAAAACTATGATAAGATTCATGATTTCTATGGAATTGCATTAACTTGTTACAGGCAAAATCACGTGCACACACAGGAAGTAATAGTGGAAGTCATGGATGCTGCTCAGTGTTTCAATAAAATGATGAAGTGAATCCGACATGGTTAATGAGTTCTTATATGACTAACCTGTTGACGCCGCTGACGTTGGATAGCAGTGAATGCTCTAACCATGATATAGATTGGAAATAGAATCCCAATCGTTCTCAACATCAGTAACTGCAGCATAATGAAGATATCAATATGTTTCTTTTACATTTTCCTGAAGAGCATTTCATCCTTAAAAAGGAAAAAGAAAACTGCGCTA
Organism: Prunus mume; assembly: GCF_029339155.1. Taxonomy (NCBI): domain Eukaryota; kingdom Viridiplantae; phylum Streptophyta; class Magnoliopsida; order Rosales; family Rosaceae; genus Prunus; species Prunus mume. Next base: position 337,852 of record NC_142701.1, read on the forward strand.
GCCAAACTTACTGTGAACAATGTCAATGAGTACTCTCCAGCTCCGCTTATTAAGAATGGAAGAGTATGGCGTAAAACCAGAAGAACCATAAACTGAAAATAAACAAATACGTAAGCACATGCTGTAAAATATGGTGAAGTACAGAAGTCCAAAATACCAATTATTTGAAATTTATCAGACTTGACATATCATATTCTTTTATGGCTAAAATTCAGAACACAAAAATTCTCCAATAGTTTCAAAAGAATCCCAAAGGTCATTGGGTAGCGTATTCCACCTTAGACAAAATGGCCATGTACAATTTCGAAATATGATACGGTTTGTTTATAAGAAATTATATTCAGACTTAAATGATCAGAAGAGAGATTCATTTATTCAAGTTTCATGGTTATATGTTCTGCCAAATATAGGTTGCCCGATATAAAGATCAGAGTGTTCTGTTTAAACAAACAGATGAGGAGAACCCAATGGTTTTCTTGAATGTCATACTATGGAAAAACAAAATACTCAGCAGGAAATATTCTTTTCTTTGAGTAAGATGTCGGAAATTCTGTACCATTTTTCTATTTTCCCTTACTATCAAAATGCACCTGAGAGAGAGAGAGAGAGAGAGAGAGATTACGATGATAGCAACTACACGGCAGCATATCAAGCTTCTTGAAGAGGGAGCTGAGTATTCATCATCAAAGTCGGTATTCATATATTCATGATCAGCAGTAACCATTGCTATAAATTGAGGATTCTGCAGATCCCTTCTGGAAATCTCCCAATTCCCCCTAAGATGGTAACAACAATTTGAGTATAACTTTTATGATTCTCAATGAGTTTATAATTCTCAATGAGTTATAAGTGATCCTTTGTTGAAGCAAAATAGAAAACCTTGAGTGTATAATGGATGGGGAGAGAGATACCGGAAGTTCATCGGAATACCACTATAATGAAATAGAGGAGGTGGTGCTGTATAATCTGGCGTGAATTGCTGCAATTTCACAATCAACAGGAAAAAGGAAAGTCCCCCCAGTTTAATAAGGTCATAAAACATAACTAAAGTCTGAAACATGTTCAGTTAAACAATGGCATACCTGGTGGCAAATCTCGCATATTGTATCACCCTTCTCATTGCACCACCTCTGAACACATTTACGATGAGCATACTGCAAAATATGAATATCAAGTAAATAAATGACTGCAATATAAATCCAATTGAATACTTGCCATGGCCAGAAAGCAGGCGCCAGAGAAAGGGGAAGACAAAGAAAATAGCTGTTTTGGTAAATCCCTCTGATGTGTAATAGTACTTGATGGAATGAAAAAATAAGCTACTAAAAAACAACTTGTCATGACCATCTGTATCATACTCAGTAAACCATGGCCACAATCAGGAGTCCAAACTTGGTTGAGAGTTATTACTTGTGGTACGGTCTTGCTTCTTATACTATATATTCCAAATTATTCCAGAAGATTTTTCCTATGCCACTTTCAACATGTTTTGATCCGAAGTAGACATATTATCCAGAAATTAAATCAACGTCTTCAAGATTCTGGATATTATATATCTATACATATACATACATGCCCTTATAATATGATGCTTGAAAAGAAATTCAGAATTCATAAATTTGAAAATCTTAGAGTTCAAAGTGCAGTTTTCCCTGCTACTACGAAATCAGTTGACTATTTAACTCTCGTTAAAAATGATGTTCTGCTTCAAACTTGATTTGAACATTTTTTAAAGCCTAAATCAGAGTACAATATCCATAAAGGAACTATATTGCAGTGTGTTCGACTGAACTCATAGAGACATGGCTTCTCAATTTTTTGGTCTGTGTTCCCAAACTTTTAATTCGGTAACATAAACCACTAATTTAAGAGGGATATTCATACTGAGGGAACTGTAATTCTAAAGTAGAAGCCCAATTATTGAAGTTTGGCAAACAACATGGACCATCATCATTAAGCATATTGACAGTAATTATAAACACCATAAAGTAGGAAAAGATGGGTAGCCTAGCTAGAAAATTAAATAATTGAGATTTCTGTGTAAGAATATTGTTTATAAGCAAGGGGATGAATTTGATGAAGAGAATCAATGACGCAAGACATAAGTTTTTCAACTTTGAAGCAATAGAAATGAATATTTATGAGTTTGATCAAACTAAATAAAATTTTATTAAAAAAAAAAAAAAAAAAAAGGGACTACTTGGTAGTAGAATTATGTGGGAACTGTCATTAACATCGATGCATGAGAAAGAAGTTTAGAGGAAACAAGAGATTCAGTCCAGTCTTTAAAAAGCAAACACGAGAAGAAGTTTCAACAGAAAAGCCAGTGCACAACTGACCTTCAAGCTGCCACAGCAAGAACATGGTGTTTCCATGTTTGAATCATCATCCTCATCATGGCAAATCCTACACTGTACAAATTTACTAGAAGATGACCCATTCACATCTATTTTATGGGAAGAGTCCATAGTATCTTGGCTTGCTGTGAGTGTTGGGTGCTGCAACTGATATGTGCTCTCTATAACAGCTTCTAGGGTAGATTCAGTGATCAGTCGATCAACAAACAACACAAAATGATCCCCCATCCTTTAAATTACAAAAGAAAATCACTTTAGAATCATCTAAGCAACCTAACTGGAACTTCACATTTCAATTTCCACCAAAAGTTAGAACTAAAATATCACCATAACTCCGTATAATTTCAAAACAATAAACCATTAAAACAATCCAGTCAAGGAAATATAAATCTGCAACAGAAACTGAAGCCCTTAGACAAATGAAAAGAGGAAAGAACAAAGAAAATAAAATACGAAGTATAAGAAGCAAAAAATTGTGAAAAAAAAAATGATGAAAATGAAAAGCCAAATGTTCTGTTCTAATTGATGGGACAACTTAGGATACTGAAAGGCCACCTAAACAAATCTTAAAGCTCATACTGTTTCTTCATATGATAAATAAAACCTCCACTTGATCAAGCAGATATTGAAAGTAATAATTTTCTCTCATTTCAACCGTCTACTCAGAACAAAAGAGCAGGAACACTAAATATCCATGCACAAAAGGACAGAACATATCTCATAGAGCGCTAAGAAATTTGCAAATAGTGCAACTAAGAAGCAAGAAAGGTTGGGAATATCACCTCTAACACAGTCAAAAGAATGTTAGCATCGCTATAGAAACGAACCCTAGTCATCAAAAGAAAAAGAAGTGAGACAAAAATAACTGTGGAACAAGATGAAACCAGATCTTCTAATCTTGAAATTCAGCTACTCGAAGACGAATATTTATATAATTTAAAGATGAAGAAAGATCCAACACAAAAATCCAAAACACTGGTTTCCTCCCTTTCACTCTGTTTTCTCAGGAATTAAAGGAATTTTCTGAAACCATTGAGCAACCATCAATGCAACCATGAAACCTAATTATCAATGCATCAAAATAATTATCCATACATTGTGAAAACAAATACTAAAGAATGACGAGAAGAATCCCAAAAAAGGAGGTAGAGGCAAAGGAGCAACACTCAAGCTGCATCAAGATCAATAAAGGACCATCAGGCACGAAAGGGAAAAAGGAAAGGAAAATAGGAGAGGTAAAGCCGAGCAACAAACAAAAAAGGGGAAAGATATCAAAAGTCAATGTACCTTTTTGTGAAAAAATGAGAAGCTATAATGGATAGGGATTAAAAGCAGAAAATGCAGCTGTAGGAAGTCGAACAGAATATAGTTGACAACAAAAAATTAACGACATTGAAATGACACAAGGAAAACCCAACAGAAAAAATGCAATATAAAATTATCCAAAGAAAAAGAAAAAGATTTGATCTTTTTTGTTAATTCTTTTTTTCAAAAGAAAAAAAAAAAGAAAACCCAGAAACCAATAACTTGGAAGAACTGCCCAAATCAAATACAACACCAGAAATGCACAATGTGAGAGAGAGGTTAGAAAATGATATGCCCACAAAAATAAATGACGTTAAGGTATGATTGATTGGCATGTGGGAAAGATTAAATGAGAGAGAGAGAGAGAGAGAGAAAGAGAGGGAAGCTTACAAGAATAGGAATGGGATTCTCTGCAATGGAAGAAAGGAAGAAAGCAGCAATCTTTTGCCTTGTAGCTTGTGTATCTTGAAACGACGAAGCAAGAGATGGAGTGTTGTCGTAGTACACACTACAGTATTTCAAATTTACAACAACAATAATATTGATAAAATCACCAACACAACACCCAAAAATCCATTAGAAAGAAAGCAAGCATTTTTCTTGTTTTGGGTAAAGAAGCGAAGAAACCAAGCATTTAAGGGACATTGTACTTGTACGCACGAGTCTGTAGAAATGGGAGAGAGTGGGACGAAGAGGGAAAGGTGAGAGAGAGAGGGAGAGATTCTAACCGCAAATGAGAAAATAACCCCACCACGCCACACTCACATCTCATCCCACTCTTCCTCTTCTTCCTCCTATCACCGATTTCCTCGTTTTCTTTTTACTTTTTAGTCATTCAATTTCTCTCTCACCATATTTTTTTTTGTCGTGTTGCTCAATTATCGCGAGTTTGGTTGCGTTAAGTTGGGGATGGTACTGAAAAAGGGTGAACAAGTGTTTGACAGGGCAGTACTACTGAAACATCTCTCCAAATAATTTCATCAATGCATTGACAATGTCGGTATAATATCTCACAAAATTAGGAGATTTAATAAGAGGTAGTTGAGTGGAAATTTTGGTCAAGTTTTCGGTGAATTTCAGTGCAATTTTGATCCTACGAAACCTTGCAATTTCTAGTCAACATTCCACAAAGTGTGATTTGAAATTCAAAGGCAACAAAAGAAAAATGTTGCAACTGTTTCCTCCAGCAAGTTAAAGTGACTCACATTGTTCCTTTAACTAAAGTTTTGTGATTGACATTGCATCCCACCATCAAATCAATCAAAACAACATGATACTTTTAAAAAATAACAGGCCGATTAAGCCTAAAACTTATCTTGTACTCTTGAGGTATCATATGATTTTATAAAGTATATAAAACATGGAATTGAACAGAGAAAATATATTCTACACATTGTATTAAGATTTAAAGTTCATAGTCTTATCCTAAGGTTCAGTGCATAAATGCCAATTGTTTTCCACCTTACATGCAAATTTTGTTTCCAAAGAAACTATTTATTAATTCGTTTTGAAGATTTTTTTTTTTTTTTTTTTTTTTAAGTGGAGTGAAAATTGGAGTGTAATTATCATATTTCCTCAATTTTATGTTGAGTTTTAGGGCTGCTTGTTTTGTGATTGCTATACCTTGCAAGACTAAGGATGCTTTATCTCCATTTTCAGAAGGGGCGCAAAACAAATGAATACTATTAAAATCATAAGTAAAATCCTAAGTGAATTAAAATCATAAGTAAAATCATGTAATTACAATCTATTAAAATCATGAGTAAAATCATACAATTACAAATCCGGCTGAATTCCATTACATTAAAATCATGTAATTACAATATATTAAAATCTCAATTGAATACCCCCGGAAAACTGTGGGGCCTTGCTACTAGAAGGCTCAAATAGCAAACAATTTCTTGAGTATATGCATGAAACATTTCGTGTGCTAACGTAAAAACTTGAAGGAGAAACACCAAATGAAACCGTTTTTCAATAGTTCGTAAGTAGTCTGTATATTGGAAAGAATTTGAGGTCCAAGCTCTATTTCAAAACAATATGTAGAAGTATACAATTATATAGACTGAAAGGGAGAAGACAGCAACAATATGCTGCCAGAAGAGGAGTGCAGAAGCCTCTCTGACTGCATAACCCCTCAAGCTTGCAACTGCTCCTAACAAGATAGCACTTGGTGTGGTGTATTGCAGCAAAAGAACGAACCGGTACAATGGATCATCGGCAATCAAAATGTTCAATTTATCAGCCAACAGAGTCACACCAATTCCAATCAAAGGAAGTAACAAAAGCCTTGCAACAATAATCCCAATTGTAGTTCTCATTCCTAGATTTGATTCGTTTGGACCTTCAGCCAGCATGCCTCCAAGAACAAGCACGGCCGAAGGCACCATGGCCTCAGCTAGAATTCCCAAGCTGTCTGTGATGAATGAAAGGATTTGATCATCATCAAAAACCCAAGATTTCAACTTAGGAATCATGCCAATGATAATGGCTAAAAGAGAAGCAATTGTTGGGGGCTGAAGAATGCCATGAATTGGTGTCATCCCAGCAACAGACCTGATTTTCCTCACCATTCTAGGCTCTGCCAGACACTTGGTACTTCTTGGCTGATCTCCCTTCTTCTCCTTCTCCTCCTCCTCGCCGCTGAAATCCGGAATAGCGGTGTGGGAAAGTATAGAATTGCTGCTATTAAAAAGTCTTGCAATAAAGGGTGTCTTGCAATGCTCAATTTCCTTATCTTCCATTCCAGGCCATTCAGCCTCAACAAGAAGTGGCCTAGTGAGATCATTTTCATTTCCATTTTCATTGCCGTTGTCGTTGCCATTGCCATTAGACCCCAATTCCTCAATCTCATGATATTCCTCTTCCTCAACAACAACTTCATAAGCACTTCTACTAGATTCCAAGGTGGGCTCCATCATGTGATAAACAAGTGTATAAACAAGAATAACAGAAACCCATTGGGAAAAAGATACATATGCCACACCAGCCTCAGTGCAGTCATCTTCAGTACCAAAAGGGTTATCATCACTGTGGCAAACAGAGGCCACAATTGCAAGAGGAAGATTACCTGTGTTTCCAAATGCAGTCATGATTATGGTAAATCTAAAAAATTCAGGTGGTGGCCTACAAATTATTGCTACCAAAATCCCCAAAACAAACCCAATTGTGGTACTTATAACAACATTTACAGGAATGAACCACCAATTCAGCAAGTTCTTTAAAGTGATGGATGGACCAAGATTGGTGAAGATCAAGCAGGGCAAAAAGACAGCAAACACCAGCTTACTGAGAAATGTGAAAGTGGCTTTTGGGACAAGTTGGTATTTTGGGTGAGCAAGAAGTAAACCAATGGCAGCCATACAAAGGAGCTTCAATAAAGGCAGTACTGCACTTAGGAGCAAACCTCCTCTGAGAGTGTTTCCGTGCATTGAAGCAAGGAAAAAATCCATTGTTTTGTTGCTTTCAATGGAAACCCAAGAAATTCAGAAATCAGAAGAATTGAACTGAGCAAAACTTGGATCAAACACCTCTTATAAATTCAGAAATCACAAGAATTGATCACAATAAGATCTCATAACAAGCATGAAATTAAATTAATCTGACCTGTGTTTTGAGATGTGGGGCTGTTTGTGACCTTCCAATTTGAAGCAATCATTTGATTGGTGGTTTGAGCTTTTATACAATTCACCTGCATCAACGACTTTTCACATTAACCAAATAATCAATTACATTAAAAAAATTAGTAAAAGTTGTAGTCTAAATTATAAGGAAGGAGGGTTTCTCACACACACATACTACTATAATGCTATAGTGATTCGAACCCGAAACTATTAGTTTGCAAGCGAATGTCATTTTCCATTGTAATAGACCCAGCCGACCAATTCCATTATTTTAATATTCAGACAATGAGAGAGTTTAAAAAATACATTAATTTCGGGACAGACCAGAGGGTTGAAAATGAATATCCAATAATGCATAAGATTTGAAGCGTAACATACAATCAGAGTCTGACCTTTGAAGATCATATCACATGATGCACGTGATATGTTCCATAATTGTGGTGGCTATTAAAAAAACATATATATAAATCTGAGATCTTTTCCATTATAAATAGAGTTATTTAGTTGTATACCTATTCTTAGCACTAATTATATAAATAAACTTTACACCATTTCATTTAATTTTTATTATTAAATTACTTTAATACCCTATTGAGTGTTTTGAGTTTTTTTATGAGGTTTTAAGGTTGGACTTATTTTAAGAAATTGATGGCAATTTTGTAATTTATAAGAAATTAAAAGTCTCTTTGTTATGTTGTAAATGAAATTTGGGTGTATTTCTAAAGTCTATTTCATATAACAAAATTTTTTAAAAAAAATTTGAGCTCTTATATTGAATATAATAATAAATCTCCTAAAATATAATTCATAAATTTTTTGGGATCTTTTGAGAAAAAGACCTTTTCCATTAGTAGATGAGGTAGCGCTTAAAATAAAAGTGGTACTCCAACCGAAAAAAGTATAAAGTCAATAAAAAGAAGCAAAAGCAATACGTAATTTGATTTTTTTAAAGCCGTGACAGTGAATCATCGGAAAAAAACAAAAACAAAATATGTGGGGTCAAGTTGTTTTGTTTTTTGTTGAAGGGGGCAATTCGTTATAAGTAATATTATATAAAGTTTAGTTGCTCATCAAACAATTATTTGGGGTATATTAAATATATATATATGTGCACTTTTTTCTATCAGATAAAATAAAGTATCAAATTAGAGTGCTTTTATGAGGACATTTCCTATTGAGAGGAGCGATAACATATTAAACTCATATATACTACAAAAATTCTAGAACTTGAACCCATAACCTTTCTTGGGGGAGCAATTACTTCAACCACTAAACTAGTGGGTCTTTTGCAAGGGACTTGTAACTTAAATGGTTAAGAATATTTACTGTTGCACCTGAGGTCCTGGATTTGTTTCTTGAGAGGGCCTTATTTAAGTCCCTTAGAAGAGTTCATATCTCTTAACCGTTAAATCAAATTGGTTAGTCATTGATCAAATTAGTTAGTTTGATCCAATGATTAAGAGATAGAGCATCATCTAAGGACTAAGGCCCTCACTATAGAATGACTTAGAAAGTCCAATGCCGAGCCATATAGAGAATCCATTACATGAAAAGCCCCAAAAAAAATTTTAAAAAAAAAAAAATGCAGCCTTATCCAACTTGTGGAGGAAAAGTTGTGTAAGAAATTTCTATATAATAATATTTTATGTGGCTCACATGAATGACCTATATGTTACACAAATTATTTGCTATTATAAGGGTTTAGTAAATATTATTCATAAGAATTATATTCGTCAAATTAAGAGAAGTAGTTTCCTATTCTACTTCCATGATGGGTGGTACTTACTTAGGGCTATACTAGAAAAATTGTACTCTCTCTAACTATAGATTTTGAAGGCTGATTATCAAGGAATGTATGTAAATTATGTTTATTGAAATTTCCACCTTATAGTATTTTGAAAATCATGAAGTTCAAGATCTTATTGGGTCATGAATTGAGTCTTATAACTTTATCCAAATTATGTTTAAATGTGATAATAAAGCATGATTAAGAAATTTCATGGTTTTCCGTAATGGACTTAAGGATTTAATTTATTCTGATTAAACCACAATAATTTTGATTCCATGGTTGTTTTTTATTTGGAATAAATTGTTAACGAAACATATAAACAACCACATAATTAAACGTTGTGTAGGTAATTTGATATATGAATGTATGTATGTATATTGATTCTTTTCTTTTACCTTTTATTTGGATAGTGGAAAATAACTCGGAATTTAGTTAAAAATTAAGAATTGAAGAGGAGAATTTGATATTTCTATTGTTTGGCAACTTAAAGCCACAAAACTTATTAAATGATGTGCGGAAAAAATTGTGGAAATTGGGGATCGAGATTTCCGAGTTTAAATTCCGCCAAAAAAAGCGTCATTTCATAGTTTCTATTGAGCATGATATTGTTTTTCCTTATAATTTATATCATTTACAAAATTTGGCATGCATAAATCCAAACACTAAAATTGTTAATTGCAAGACATTTAAACGATGAAGATCTAAATTCTGTCATTTTAGAATTCTATATATAAATCTAAATTACGTTTTTATATATAGAATAATGTGTTAAAATGTTGTTGAGAAGTGAACCATGAAACATATGAAATGTGGTTTTTTATTTTTAACACAATCAATATTGAGGGAGGGGATTTGAATCCAAAACCTTTGATATAAGGATAACTGCTCTTAATCATATGAGCTCGAAAACCTTCACATGTGATTTTAAGTTGTGAGGGGATGATAGCACTAGTAATTGGATGTATAACTGACAAATCCATGAAACAACAGTTTAGCACCAGTAAACTGAAGCTCACACCTCTAGGGTACCGAAAATATATCAAAAAATGGATGGGTTTTTCAAATACCATTATATAATTGATCAGATTTAGCCATTTCAATGATTGTCCAAGTTCAATCTCACAACTTGGTATTGAAAAAAAACAAATTGATCAGTCATTGCGGATGAAATTTTTAGCTTCTATTTCCGAAAAGGACTTAAACTTGTCATCTTCAGTTGAGAAAAACACAAAGAGAACGGTAGCAAGTAGTCCCACATCGACAAACTACTCCTAGAAACTATAGTTTATAAACCCATAACAAGGTAATGCTATCGCCGAGCTTGGTAACTCAAGCTTATAACCCAAGTGGGGGCACCAAGGTGTTGGAACGCTGGCTCCGCTATAGCGGGTCGGGTCATTCTTGGCAATGTTCTGGCCCGCCCGTTCCAAGCAAGGAGTCGGGTCATGTGTCTTGGGCGAAGGCTCTGGGTCACATGGTCCTTAGACAGGAGGGCAAAGCGTGAGGCTGGTTTCACAGAGCAGCGATAACCTCCCTCTCCTTGCGGTGGAAGGATAACGGGACGGAGCCAACTTGACCCATCATGAGCTGCTAGGCTGAGCCGATTGAACCAACATTTTTTTTTCCTCTTCTCATTTTCACATTTTGGTCTTTTTCAAGCTGCTTGCAATGTAAAAAATCTACAAAACCCATGTTTTAATTTCTGAAAATTGTTACTGATATTGTGGGATGCTCTCTCGATTCAAAACACAGAGATGGTGGTTGTTTATGGAATAGAGAGATGGAGGGAGGAAGAAAAGAGAGGGAGAGAATGGCAGCCAGGGGAGTCGGGGTAGGCGGTGGCTCTTTTGTCTTTTCGATGTTCTTATTTTCTCAAAATAGATTTTGAGTGGAAATATCACCAACGTGGTGATGCGATACCATTGTATAATTTCTCCTGTTTTGAGTCATGTTAGTCCATTGTCATGACCTTTCTAGAGGACAACAACAATATGCATGTATTGTTTGCAAAGATGTTCTAGTGTTGGTTTCCATTCGTTTTGTGAATAATATGTTGCTCAAGCGCAATTGTCATATCTATAATAATGCATGTAAGGATAGTCTTTCTCCAATTTCTGCCTTCTTGTCAATTACTTCATCTTTGATTTTTGACCTATTTGTCATCCGCTTTGAAATTTGACTGGATTTGAAATCCCATTTGCGTTGGTTTGGAAAAGCCCACTTGCTTGGTGACTTAGGGTTTTGGAGTTAACCATTTGCACCCCCATGTAAGCCATCTTATTCTCATTTGAGGAGTCTGGCCTCCACATTTGGTGAGAGAGAAGGTTTCTCTCTCTTTTGTTTGGGTGGAGGTGCACCAAATTTGAAAGAGAAGGCAACCACCAATTTGAAGTGGGATCTCTTATCTGAACATTGGAATTCAAATTGTACATTTACAAATTTACATAAAGCTAACCCCTAAACCTAACCACATTAACTAAGATGATGGACGGCGGATAGAGCCCCATTAGCCACCTCCATGAAACGCAGCAAGATCATGACCGTCGACGCTGGGACGCTCACGGTGACGAGAAGCAGCATGGAGAGAGCTAAACTAGGCCTAGTGTTCATGAGATAAGATTGGAGACAACCGACCAAATTGCAAATATACTCATCATAACTTGCGTAGCATTGCTTCTCCCAATGCATCCAATCCTGAGGAGGCTCGTAGTTCCTCTCCACCATTTTCATCTCATGAATACGTTTTCTCAGAACAATCAAGCTCTCGTCGACAGCGGATCGCCCTCCGTAGTGGTCCCTTGTAGCCGCCACAACAGCCATGCCAGCAGTTCTAGCAGTTGATCTCTTTGATCTTCTGTGCCCAAATCCAAGTTTTGGACATTGAGATTGACCAGAGAAAAATGGCGGAGGAGGAAGTGGCGATGAACAAAGACAATTTGCTTCCATGGGAAGAAAGATGTTTGAAGTGAAGGAGTGTTTTTGGATCGATGGAGAGAATTGACTATTGGTTCTGTATTTATAGATGTGGCTGTGCACATCAAGATCCAAGGATGGGCTAAACAGAACTTAAAAGCCTCAACCAAAGGCTAGTGGGTGATTGACACGTGTTGCTTCTCCGCGTTTTTTAGTTAGATCTGAAGTCATGGTATCACGTGTCGTTGCATGGTTAGCTCTTTGTGACTTGGGGAAGCGAAGCCGGCCAGCATTTGACATTCATATTCAGTCAGGGTCGGCGCTTTTTATTAGTGTTTTAATTAAGCATAGATGGTTATATGAATTGTTTATGGCACCGAGTTTCATAATTTTAAGTTTGTCAATGTATGTAGGTACTTTCAGTGAATGCAATATTAAAGAAAGTGATTATACTATATACATATATATATATATATATCCGTCATATTAAAGAGATTAACTTTAAATACCAACTTGTAAATCTATTTCTATTAGAGATGATACAAGTTGGTATTTAAAGTTAATCTTCTTAGTATTTTCTTATATATATATATATATATATATATAGGGTCAGGATTGGGAGACACATAAAACCACAAATTTTGACACATATTTTTAGCCTTTAGATCTAAGAGCATCCAATGGTTATAAATGCATATGAGATAATTTTATTTCAAAATAAAATAAATAAAATTTACTTTTGAAAACATTTAGTGCACAGGTTCATCTTTCCTCTACACCACCTGCTTTTCTCTCTCCTTTCCCTCTTAGCCGTATTCTTCTTTATTTCTCTCTCTCTCTCTCTCACACACACACACCTTGGTGTCTTCTTCGAAATTTCAGAAAAAGAGGAGAAAAAGAGGAACTTTGAAAGACTTCAATTTTAAGGGAGGAAAAGAGAACCTTTGAAAGCCTTAAATCTTGACTAACAGCAGAGCAAGAAGCTTCTGTTTCTCTGTTATCACATGGAAAAAAAAAACAAAACAAAAAAAGACTTGAAGTATTGAACCAAAACAGAAAAAGTCCATAAGTACCTATCTCTTTCAATCTCTCTTACTTGCTTTGCAAGTTTGGTCTCATTGTGGTAGTATCAATCGGTTGTATTTTTAAAATCACTGATGAGGAAACATGGTAAAAATAAAGAATGTCTGCTGCAGCAATTCATTGAATTTTTCTTTGAACTTTTTCTCCATTAATTATCGATATGGGATGTACAAATACTGAAGCCTTTGTAAAGAACTCTTCTCACTGTAAGTTATGTGCTATCACCATCAAAATTAGTTTTGTTTGAGGTAGCCTGTGATGAAGCCATCGTGTGGTATATCGTCGATGTTTGTTATGACTGGTGCACCAACCACAAGATGAGACTTGACCAAAAAAAAAACCACAAGATGAGAGAGAATTTGGCGATTGAGGAAATTGTTTGGGAGTGGGAGAAGAGAGACATACTAATACACAGTACTGATGTTCTTTTTCCGTTCAATCCAGCCGTGAAAGATGCGGGCAGGTCAGAATTGAAAGCAATATAGAGAGTAAACGGTGGGGAAGATGGAAGGGATTGAACACTTTTCTGGGTTAGAGCATCGTAATTAAAAGACAATGAAAAGAGAATTATTGGAAGTGTATTGCGTATGTGGGTGGGGTTGAGACTACCATCTACTTCATCATTGCCAGAAAGCCACCGGAACAATTTTTACAGAAAAAAGACGAAGAAGAAGAGTTTTTAAAACACACACACACAGAGAGAGAGAGAGAGAGAGAGAGAGAGTCAGTTGGTACACAAAATTAGTGTACTCTATTGGTGTCGAAAATTTGGCATATTAAGTTGGTATCTGTAGCATTACGGACAATGTAATATCACTAGAGAGAGTCAGTTGGTACACAAAATTAGTGTACTCTATTGGTGTCGAAAATTTGGCATATTAAGTTGGTATCTGTAGCATTACGGACAATGTAATATCACTGAATCTAACATATGTGACAGAGACTAGAAATTCCACGTGTCAAGTCCACACTGAAGCAGCCCTATAATTCTAGGAGAGGTGCCTAACATCAGTCGGGTGCGTGCGTGACTGAACACCATTGATTTGTGTGGGCCCCACTACAAGTGTCGTACAAATCAACGGCTATCATTCGTTTACCATATGGCCAGCAAGTCAACCATAGATAATACAGCAAGAAAGTATCCGAATGAATTACAACGAAATCTAAGATGATATCATATTACTGATAATTGTGCTTCCACTTGATGGATCTCTTCTGTCATTCGAGACTTAATGTGATAATAGAACTTGAAAATCATTTCATCAATTGATTTGTACACAAATATCACAACAGTGAAGAAATAATAGTAAAAATTAGCTTACAAACAAATTTTAAAGCTCAAAACTTAATCTGATATGGTTGCATACACAGGAAAAAAAGAAAATGGAAAAAGATGAGCAAAATCCATAGTAGTGTAAGTAAATGTTCACACATACAAGGTGAATCGAATCATGTACCGGTGGGGGAGGATTATATGACAGCATCAGTCATCATAGGATGAGTGAGGAGCAGCTGTGCATCCAGGGTCAAAGGGATCTTCAGATCCACAACAATGCCAGTATTGAACAACTTTTCCAGAGTCAGGAGTGTTCATGGTGCCCCCAGTGTGCACACTCTCAAACTTCCTCTTTGTTTCTCCTAAGGGAGCACAGGTGTTAAAAGCATTATACCAGAAAAACAAAACATCTGGAATGAAAGATATAACACACTGAACGTGATACTAGGAACTATGGGGAAATGAATAAGTAAATAAACATGACATTAACAACTATAACAGAGTTCAAACAAGGTATTTTAAAATGAAAATAAGCTTAATCATATCTTTGGGCATCAATGTAATACGATCTAAGTGACATAACCATATAAACTATACTCCTTTCATTGACCACCAAAACTTCAGTTGCAACTGATACAAAATAACACAAAGTAAATTTTGAGCAATATGCAGACAGTACTGAAAGAAAAACACTCCTTGTCAACTCCTTCCATTTCTCAAGCAGATAAAAGTGAGCTTAAGAGGAATAAGTCCCTTTCTATTCTGTCTGAGTTTAAGCAGAAAGTAAAAACAAAAAAACAAAAAAAGGCATTGCTTTTGACATGCACTCTTTTATTTGTTTATAAACTTTCTATATATATAGATACATATGGATATACAAACAAGTTACTTTCTCATACATTGCCTTTCAGATATGGAAGAGCCACTGATTCATGAAAATAAAAATGCAGAAACATAGCCTTCACTTCAATTATCTAAACTCAGTCAGCCACATTGAATAACATCTTTAAATATAGACAAGACCTCGAGATTCTTTCTCCCTGCATTCAGTTAACTTTTGCTAACCAATTCAATTATTCCTTACTCATTAGTTTTGAAAAAGAAAGACCGCTGAAGACTTAATTTCTCCAAATTGGATAAATCATTGAAACCCCAAAACCACAATCCACAAGCTAATCATATTATTTCACTGCAGGAATGATGATAACGATTATATTTAAGCAACATTGAAACTCTACATATTCCCTTCCAACTATTTGAGAGTTATGTCTCCCATAACCTTTCCCCTTTGTATTCCTTTCCACCCACAAGAAGAAGCCTTCTTGAAAAAACATCATGCTTAAGATTTTCAGTGATCCGAAATATTTACAAACGGAAGTCTTTTCCTATCTTATAGCAAAATGAATCACAATTGTTGATTATGTTTGATTATTGTGCCCAAGAGGGTTTGCTGATTAGCCTACAGCAAAAATCTTGGCCGAAATGCAAACTACACACCAATGCAAATTCACAACTGTTTCGTCCTCCTCGAAGAATGCAGGTGAAAATTTACAACTAATGAATTTCCAAGAAACTGACAAACATGAATCGCCCAAAACCCATTAGCACTGCATAATAGCTGAAAGTTCATAAGTCCCACATACATAAACACAAACACAGGAACTCACTCACAAGAATTTCGTATTCAACAGCGGGTAAGTTTCGAATTCAGCGAGTATGTGCACATAGAATTGAATACTCAAACTTAGGAAGCCACAATATTCAAACATGAGTATGCTTATAATATTTCTGGGCTCATAAAGCCCAGAAATTTTTCGACCAAAAAAATGCCCAGAAATTTTGGTTAACTTCATTCAAAGCCAAGCTAATCAGCAAGAAAACAGATATTAAGACCCTTTGGCTTTAAAACTTCATTCAACAAGAACATATACAATTCATGAAAACCATTAAATCTAATTTCATACAAGAAAGAAGAGAAGGCAGAAATCAGCTACCTCCGAAATGAGCTGTGTGAAAGCGACAAGCCCGGGGGTTATTGATGGAAGGGTCGAATTGGGTTTTGCAATTCTTGCACGTCCTGAGGATTATTTCATTGCTAGGCTTCGCTGAGCATCGAAATGCAGCCAATCTCAACGTGGGTTTTGGCTTCTGATGAAGAGAAAGCAAAGGACTCGGTGAATGAGCAAAACCCAAAGCCAGAGCCATCACACTTCACAACCCACAAAACAACTACCACCTTCTCCAGTATTAAATAATCCAAAAAAGATTGTGAAGAACGGGTCGGGTCGGGCCCTCGGGTCGATTTGGGGTCTGGGACTGGGTTCCCGTAGTCACCATTTATCATACTGACACAGTGACAGTGACACAGTCACGGACTAGAGGTTAAAGGACTAAAATGCCCTCTCATTTCTTCTTCTGCAGGTGGTTTCGTTTCGTTGCAATCCCTCCCTAGAACCCTAGGGTTTCCAATTTCAACTTCCTATTTGGTACCAAAATTCAGTTTCGACTCAGATAGTAAATTGCGGAGAAATTGAGCTTTAGAAAATGGCTAAAAATCGGAAGAACAACGATAACGATGAACCAAACACTGCTCCAGAGCCTGACCGATGGTACAACCTATCCCTAGGTTCCTCCTTTGTGGATCACCGTCCCTTCCCCAAATTCTGTACTTTACGTTGTAAGTCTCAGTATCCTATAAATTTTTTGTGGGTTCTGTTTGTCTGCCCAGAAAACTGAGGAAAATGAAAGCTTTCGGAGTATCATATATGAATTATGATTAGTCTGTTATGAAAGAAAATCTAAATATAAAGCTTTTCAAGTCTTTAATTGTGTAAACTTGTTTTGTTTTTACTTTGCACCATCCAAAACTTGTGAATTAGAAACTTATACTATCACTTAGTTGTTCTTTGATTTGAACTTCTCTGCTACCAATAGAGAGTCATAATGTCAAACTTTGTATCAAGATTGTTACTTTTTTTTCTTTTTCTTTTTTTCAGATGAATTTAAACCAGCTTCAATTGATAAGAATCAACCTGGTTCGTTCCACAAGAGCAAGGACAACAGGGTTACAGTTGAGTTTCACAACAACCAACATGGAAAACCCAAGGTTACTTTTGAAGGTGTCAGTGAGGATTACAAGGAGCATGATGCTGTTTTGTTCTTTGATGGTGAGAGTTTTCGGTTGGAGAGGTTGCACCGAGCAGTGAAGCGGTTGAGACATCTAAGGCTGCCTGGTGAATCTGCAGCTCCAGCAGCCTCAGTCACGAGTACATCAATTTCAGCACTGGAATCTTATTCTCCACCAACTGGTGGGAAAGGAGCAAAGCTTCAGTCTTTGAACAAGGATGTTCTTCCTCATATGCCGGTAAGTTGCATTGATTTTATTATCATTCATATCTGTTGAATGAAGAAAGAAGGCTGAAGTGTGATCTGACTCAAAAGAGGGATAATTGTATGTGTAATTGCATATGAATTGCATATCCAGGGATGGTGATTGACTTTGCAGTAGAGTTTTGATCTTGTGATACAATCTATGAAACCTGAGTAGAGTTAAGGTCAGGGGTTGCAATATCTGGGATTTAAACCAATTTTTGCGTCATATAATTTATGTTTGACCACCACAACCAGAATACTGAATATCAGAGATCTGCCTATGCTGGCACATGTGGTTTGTGTGCCCGGTCTTTATTGCTTGCACTAATCAATTGCAATCACTGCCTTATGAATGGGAGCGGTAGCACTATGAAACTCATACCCCTCAATATTATTATTTTGCACATCATGGAATCAAATGAAATCTTGCGTCTTTGTTATACTTCGTATTTTCTTTTTGCTTTCTATGGGGCTGAATTAATCTTCTTGGTGTGCTAACTGCTATTATCATATCTAGAGAAAGTTGCCCATATCCTTCTGTTCTGCTTCACTTATAACCTGAAGTATTGAATGCTGCATTTTTTTTCCCTTTTGTTAAATAGAATTGTGAAAGAATTGGATTTGTTAAATAGCATGAACATCTCTTTCTAATTGCACATTCCTTACAGGAATCTTACAATTATATGATGATTCAAACTTCTTGCTTACATGTAATTGTACAGGTGGAGGTGAAAGGAATTGATATCAACAACTCAGAGAGCTTAGGTACATGTGTTCTTAAACCCCTGTTTGTTCTATGGAAATTTTGTTATTCTGCATTATGTGATACAATCTTCTAATGTTTGACCTTCATGACTGGATTTCTTCAAATTCAATTAATAATGTCATAATGATACTTATTTTTCACAAAATAAGATGATAAATGTAAGTAACAGATGCATGATGACCGTCAACTTTCTTTGGCTATCCTGCGCCAGGTGGAGCCTTTTAATGAGAAAGTTGTTCTTATTAGCTTAAAACGTTTTTCTGTGCAAAATACACTCCCTTCAGAGAATATGTGATTATATAAATCATCCTTCTTTTTTATACTTTTTATTTTCAATTTGATGTTGAACAGAAAAGTTGAATTTGTAAAATTAAATGTTGATAAAAATAAAATAAAATTGTAGTTGCATATACTGCATTAAAAATCAATGGTAGTTTTATTTTATTTTTGGTATTTTGGTGTTCTGAATTGACTTTTGATGATTAAACAGATGGACTTACATTAAATGCCTTAATTATTGCAGTTTTTTAATCTAGCTTTTTATAAAAAGATAACATGTTGATACTTTTTATAATCTTCTTTCTAGCCCCAGGCCCAACATCTGAAACTGACAAGGATTTTGATTGTCCACCTTCCTTACCAAATCCACCAGCTGCATCTCCTGATGCAGAACCTAGAAGTGATGAGATGGATGAAGAAGTAGATGTTGTCATTGATGATGATGATGATGATGATGTTGTTGTTGTGCATGATACAACTGGGAAAGGAAAGTCTCCTGTAAATGAATTTCACACTGGCATTGACATTAACATACCTCATCCAGGTGATCTGGATGATGAGATTGCTGATGTAGATGTAGATGATGTGGTGGATAATGTCCCAAATGCTGCAGAAGCCCTTAGAGCTCAAGTGAATGCTGAGGTGGAAGGGAAGCAGACTTCAAGCTCTAGTGATAGTAGTGGGAGTGAGAGTAGTGGGAGTGAAAGCGGCAGTGGAAGTGGCAGTGGAAATGAAAGCGAGAGCGTGAGTAGCAGCAGTGATACTGAAAGCAGTGAAGGTGGTGACTCAGTAAATTCTATCTAGTGGAACGAAAAGAGGCATTATATAAAGACCTTGCATAGTGAAGTAGTAAGTACATAACATAGCTAGCATTAATGTGATTCTCCATGGAAAAATGCTCCTCGGAAGTAGTAGGTACAAAATGATGCAAACATGTCTCACCCTTGCTACTAGGCTGAAAATTTGATTGAAAGCTTGGTAATTGTGTACATCTAGACCACCATCTGGTACAGCAGAGATCCCATGTGAGGGTCTCTTCTCCAATTTGGTTGACATGCTTGAGTAGATCTAACAATTTGATGGGAGATTGACCGAGTAAAATGTATTGTAAATTATGTAGATTGGACTACTTTTTATGATGTATCTAATATCAAGGGACATGGTCTCGGAGGACAAAAACTGATGGATTGTAATGTTTATTAGCATATATTTTATTCACTATTTTACTGCCTTTGAATTTTCGATGTGTCTAATCGCATTTGAAACAAAGTATTTGGATGGGGCTGCAATGTATTCATCCGACCTTTTTTAAACAGGAATATGTTGACTGGGTATGCCTGTGCCATACCAGCTGCATCTCTTTAGACGAAAAGTAAAAAGACTATGTTTGATGGATCACAGAATTCATTGAGAGCTCAAGACTTGAGTAATTTAAATTATGTTTGTAAATTAAATATCTTAGGCTGCTAAGATGGTAGAAATACATCGCAGTGTTTAGGAATGTTATTGAGAAAGGGAAGACCCCACAGGAGCGATCAAGATGCCTAACTGTTATCGCGTACTTCTGCTGGCAGATCTGGAAGGATAGGTGCAAAGCAGTGCTGGAACACATCTCCCCTTCACCAGCTAGAACTACCCACGCTGCCTCTATTGCCATCAATGAATTCCTTGGCTCCCTTGATAATGGCAGACATCAAATTGAGCCTCCTACCCTCTCTAATGACAACCAGCAACATCTTTGGAGCCCCCCCTGCCTCTCCCTTTGTCAAAGTTAATGTGGATGCATCATGGAATCCAAACTCAAAGAGGGTTGGCATTGGTATCCTAATTAGGAACACCCATGGAGACTCTATCAAGGGTACATCCATCCCATCAGTGGCGAACTCTGCCATAGAGGCTGAGGCACAGGCTTGTCTTGAAGGTTGTAAGCTCGCTGCTGAGATGGGTTATCGTCAAGTAACTTTTGAAATCTGATTGCAAGGAAATAATCTCTCCTTTGAAGGGCCCCTTATCCAATGGAAGGTGGGAAATCTATCCTATCCTAAGTAATGTTCGAGATGTTTTTTGAACTGCTTCCAGACCTACGTTTGGAAGTGGATTCCTAGAACCGCCAACCAAGCGGCAGATCATTTGGCAATGCTTGCCATTTCGAGGATGAGCCCGGAAGTATGGGTCAACCGACCCCCATCCTCTCTAATGCATATCCTGAACAAAGATGGTTTACCATGCCCCCCAAGGAGTGCTTAATGTTTGCGGTTGTGTGGGCTTCGACGTATCCGGTTGTCTTATGACTACGTCTTTTTCTTAGTCCTCCTTCCATGCAGCTGTGCTGTTTTATTTCTTGTTGTTCGTTGTGCCTAGCTTTATAGGCTGTGTACTTCTCTTGGCTGTTTGCCTTTTTATGAAATTCCATTTTTCAGACCCAAAAAAAAAAAAAAAAAAAAAATACATCGCAGTGTTCTTCTTTACTATCTTCGCATTGGTATAGGGAAGTCCTCCTAAGATGGGGGACAATATATGGGAATGTTTTCTCTAGGTACCATAAGAGCAGTTTAGTAGCTCATGAAGCTCTTTTTGTCTAGGGATAGCAATTTTACTTGTGGGTAAGGGTTTTTGCAGGGATTCGATCTTAATGGGTCAAATATGAAAGACAAAAGAGGGGTATGAGGATGGGTACGGAGAATTTTTTGGGTATGGTGTTCGGGGACCGGCAGTGATGGTATTTTATATATATATATTATTTTTTTTTGTATATATAAATATGCTATTAAAGTGATTGTACTGACTAAGTTTTATATTATTATATTATTATATTATATACTTACATATATTTATTTATACAAATCTTAAGCCACAATACTTATTTATTTAGTTAACTTTCAATACCATCCCCTGGATAACTCATGGACAAATTTAACTCCAAATCTTAAGCCACACTGCACGACATTATAAACATTCTTATGTTGTCTTATAAGTATATATCATATATATTTTCATTATTTTGCATCAGTATTTTTTATTTCAACAAAGTAGTTATATATTGATTTTTTCTCTTGTAACGGGGCTGGTCAGGGAACCATCCCTAACAAAGGTGGGGATAGGGAATCCCCGATATAAATATTGCGGATATGAAGGCGGGGATGAGAGAAAAAAGCTTAACGGGGATAGGGAAGAGAATGGCAAACCCACCCTTGATTCGACCCATTGCCATCCCTATTTGTCACAACTAGAGATATCGCTACTATTTAGTTCATGTCTGGGAGGAAAGCCACTGCTCAGCCAAAATAAAAAAATTAAAAAAAATGATGCTTCTAACAAAAGCAACTAAGAACCGTTTATAAGCATAAGTGCTTCCTATATAAGCATTCCCAAACAGTCCCTTAAACTTCTTCAATGTGTTCAAAAGAGTTTATGTAATACTCCAACACAAACCAAAGACGTTTTAGTTGCATTAAAATTATTTGCCCAATAACAGAACAGTTTTACATGTTTCTTTCATCTAATCTAATTTATAAGCAGCACTGACGGTAGGGCATCAACAAAGGGCAGACTCAAATACATGCTATGGAACTCAAATCCTCCAGGATAACTCATGGACAAATTTAACTCCATTGATAATCAGTCGTGCAGTGTTCCCAATATGTCCTCATCTCGATATAGGTGGTACCTACAATGGCAAAAATAGTTTCATGAGCATCAATTGGAAAAAATATCAGGCATCACTCTGAAAGCATTCCAAAGCCTATGCACAATAACTTTGAGAAAAGGCACACCAAATATTACTTGAGGTAAGACATCCTAATAATACCATGTGGGGGCTGGTGTCTTATTCTAACTCACACCTGAGACCTTGAGGTGATTATAAAGAGATGTCATGTTTAACCTGCAGTTTCCACTTGTTCTTTTGGGTACAATGTGCGTTTTCCATTTAAGTAAAATTCAACACTTTTAAAACATTATGGCTAATTAGTCAAGCCCAAAACAAGATCAAGCTTGATTTGTGTATATTAATCAAATGGAGTCGAATGTAAGCTCCAAGTTTCCTGAAACATCCCAAACAATGCCTGAGTGCCATAGCTCAAACACAGCTAAAATTACTTAAAATTTCTCAACTCAAGCTGACATCCTTCTGTGAGCTAGAATTGAGCTTGAGCTCATACGAGAACTATGAAGCCAAAACACAAGCTAAGAAAGATGCCTACTTGAGCGAGAGGGAGAATGGGGGCCATTTCACATGAAACAAGAAAGATGCCTACTTGAGTGAATTCATTGAATTGTAATCCTAATCAATGACCCAACTAACATGCTTGAGGAGCCTAAGGCTATTTGTTGTATATAGATAGATACATGCATATTGATATATGCACGTAAGACATACATTAGAAAAATACATGGGCAATCATGCATATAAGAAAAAAGAGACATGTCAATATGTAGATACATGTGACGACAAATACATAAGTATTTATCAGTACCCACACTTATGCACAACAGATTTGTATAACTGAAAACCATCGAATTAAAAGAATGCCACTCTCATTGTTTGGCTAACATTTCATAATGGAAGGGAATTCATCAGCACAAAATCAAAGATCTGGTTTTCCTTTAGGGTACAAAGTTCTGCCCTTATAATATTTTATCTACAAATGTGAAAAACAATATGTAAAATAAAAGCCCCCATGCTTCAATGAAGAGCTTGCAAATCCAAGTTTCAGCTTTCAATATATCTAGATTGATTTAAGGTTAGCAAATTAGCATTGGTTTGATATAGTGCCAATAAAACTATTTGCATCATGACAGGAATCTTTTCAACAAGTTAATTATAATCCTTATAAGCTAAATTATCTACTTAACCACTACTTCAAATTACATGCCCTAGGCAGTTTATGCTAATAGTCAACTGAAGCACTTAGGCTGAATTTACATAAAAATGCTGAGGTACCTTGACTCCACCCCATATCACAGAGACTACAGTCAAACTCATGAATGGATCATGTGTCTCTGTAGTTTTCTTATATTTTCATGCACAAATGCACTCAATGCATCATGTATACTAAACGCATCTGTAAGTATCTACGTGAATATGCATAGACACACACATCTGCTAAATTAGTAGTGCTTGAAAAATTATATCTAGATTTTAGACAAAGAAAATGTATGTCAAGAAGCTTAAGCAATAAGGCCCTGTGAAAATATATACGTACTCTTTATCACCAAGCTTCACTTCAGTTCCTCCATACTCTGGTAACAGAACAGTGTCTCCTTCTTTCACAGTGGCAGGGATAAAGCTGCCCTCCTTATCACGAGTCCCAGGACCCACGGCAATGACTTTTCCAGAGTTCAGCTAAAGTGTAAAGCAGGAAATTTTCAATTTTGCAAAAACAACATATATTTCAATCCATGCATGCCAGTTACTAGTTCTCCTTGAGGAGAAAAATTATACTTCCAAAATATCATTTTTGGACTCTTCTAATTGAGACGTACTGGAATTCATTTAACAGCAAAGCCACATTCATATTGCATAAAATAAAAGGCCTAAGTTCATGTTACTTTCTACCAAATTTCTGTATAAGAGGGAACTTAATTAATTAAGGAAAACCCCAATTAAGAAATATATGTTTCGATGTGGATTTAAAACAAAACCCTTGCCTTGCTACCATAAAAGTAATTAAAAAAGGATTAAAATGTGAGAGAAAGCAAAAAATCAAAAGCCTATACTATCTAACATTCCACTACTTTCAAATCCAAGAAAACAAAAACCCACAGCCATAGCCCGGTATCAGTCAAACACCAGCGACCCAATTCTGTTCCAAAGAGGATCCACATCCCAGAAACCATGGACTACTCTAATTTTCATTTTATGTCATTATCCTCGAGTTTCTCAGGAAACAAACACAATAATGAGAAAGTAGGGGGTGAGTAAAATGGTAAGTATACCTTGGCGGACTTCTCAGGGAGTAAGATTCCGGTAGTGGTTTTGGATGGAGGGACAATTCTCTCAACAAGAACACGATTCAACAGTGGAACCAAACGCTTCGCCATCAGAAAACTGGCAAACAGCACACTGAGGGTAAGAGTAAGCCGAGACTGCTAAAACCCTTCAATCGAGTCTTTATATCTTGTGTAGGGTTTAGCTTTTTGAAGGGTAAGTAAATGGTTTTTGAAGGCTTTATCGTTTCTCAGCCCCTTGAATTTACATGAAAACCCTTTTTTGGCCATTAACAAAGGAAAAACTTTGAAAAATGACCCTTTTTTCCTCAATAATTAAGTAGTTCATTTTTGGTCAAATTACAAAAGACCACCAAACTAGGGGGTAATTTTCAAGTTCATATATGCTTTTAGAGACATTTACAATTACATAGTCAAATTCACGAAAAACCTACAATTTACCCCCTATGTTCCTTATTGTTAGCGGGTCTGTTAAATGCTGATATGGCAAACATGAGTCCCATTTTTTAATGACATGGATTCCACGTGGACAAAACCTATAATAAACAATTCTATGTTTTCAAAAATAGGTTTGTAAAAAGTAAATTTATATTTGATCACAAATGGTCATTGAGGTTTGTCAAATTATCACCTTTGGTCCTTTTTCTTACTTATTTATGACATTTTAGTCCTTTATGTTACATCACATATCAATTTGGTAATTTTAGAGACATTGTTAACGTGGACAAGTGGATTACATAGTCAAATAGGCAGTGGCAAAGCCACTCCACGAGTGGCCTTGGCCCCCCTCAAAACCTACAATTTACCCCTATGTTCCTTATTGTTAGCGGGTCTGTTAATTCTATGCTTGGGGATAATAGCAACAGTCCCATTTTTTAATGACTGGGGATTGGGGGATTGGGGGTTTGTGGGAGAAAAGAGATGGATTCCACGTGGACAAAACCTATAATAAACAATTCTATGTGTTTTCAAAAATAGGTTTGTAAAAAGTAAATTTATATTTGATCACAAATGGTCATTGAGGTTTGTCAAATTATCACCTTTGGTCCTTTTTCTTACTTATTTATGACATTTTAGTCCTTTATGTTACACATCTCATATCAATTTGGTAATGTTGTCAGGTTCAGTAAAAAATTCCTGTTAAATTGTTAACGTGGATGCCAAGTGGATTAAACAATGTTTAAATTTAAAAAATGAAAAACTGAAAAACTGAAGAAAAAAAAGTTTATAAAAAATATATATATATATATACAATACGATAGTTTGTAAACCTTAGGGACGTTCTGTGATAATAAGCCATAAATAAAAATCATTATCCTTCCCTCTTTTCAGCCTTCCCCAATTGAACAAGGGCACAATGAGCTCAGTGAGGTCTTGAAGCGTCTATAGTCGTCGTGAATTTTTAGAAATTAGGCGGCGACCCAAATCCGGGTTTTGTAGATCAAAGATTTCTAGGTCTAAGGGAGTGGGCAGTGTCAGTGTTTATTGGCTAGGGGTGATCAATGCGAGAGAACAAGCGACAAAGCGCTAGGGCCTCAATGACGCATCCACGATTCTTAGGAATGAAGTTGTAGGATGGATTTGCTATGTCGAAGCCTCACAAGTTGAGTGGGGTATGGCGAGTCATGAGTTGAGCCTTGAGAAGTTATTTTCTTGATTTTTTCTTCTACAAAAAAATCAAGTTCTTACATTATTTGAGAGAGAGAGAGAGAGAAAGAGAGCAGAGAGAGACAGGAGAGAGGATTACAGCGGATAGATGAGTTTGGATCGGTTGGCCAGTTCAGTGAGAGCATAGAGGGACTGGGTGTTGGGTTTGGTATGGTAAGTTGGGCCGAGGGGTTGGGAGGAGGAGAGGACAATGATTTTTCTTTTCCTTCTCATTTTTAAATGAAAATTAATTATTTAATATAATTTTAGTTATTTTGTATAATAGTTTATTAATTTTTTGTCCACATAGAACTCCATGTCATTAAAAAATATGTTTCATAGTTGACATGCAAGCATTTAACTGATTCATTGATGGTTTAGGTAACGGATGGGGTAAATTGTAAGTTTTTCGTGAGTTTGAGTATATAATTGTAAATGTCCCCAAAAGTATGTATGAACTTGAAAAATGACCCTATAAGAGGGTTATTCACACACACACATACGATGCCAAGGAGATTAAACTGTAAGAACCTTATTGAGTATTAATTATTACATTATAAAGTTAGCTCAGTGTTGTATAAGAATTAAACTAGTAGATTCCTAATGTTGTAACTCGTCTATGCAGTTAGACTAGGGCTCTTTAGTGTTTGCTGGGCTAAGAACTCTACTCTGTCTATGATAGGTTGGATAGAGATAGAGCTTAGTATAAGTATAAAAGTATAGGCCCTGCACTCATAAACATACGCTCATAAAAGGTCCTAAACCATATTCAATAGCCTTGAGTCTTTTGGTTTACTGATTATAGAAGCCTTGCTTGTCAATCATGCCTTCGTCTGCAGGTAGTTGATTATTTATTTTACATTCATATATTTCATATGTTAATGGCTTTAGTGTTGTATGTATTCTTACATGTGGTATTAGTGCTACACTAACATGTTTAGGGTCCGGTCTTGCTTTTTTGTTGAAACTTTTACATGATCAAGAAGAACAACTTATGAAAGCATACTAATAACATCTTAATCTATTTAATATTTTTTATTTTATTTTTATGATCCTATATTTGTTTAGGTGTCTTTTTCATAATTTGTTTAAATGACAGGAGAAAATTGAGAATTAATTCACATATTTCATGTTTTGGTTTTTCTATCTTGTCATTGAACTAACTAATATGAGGTTAAACACTTTTTATGTTATGCTCTGTTATGCCGGGAACGGTTATCGTGATCTACTTATGTTGCATAATTTTTATTTAGGATTTGAGACCCAATTTTGATTGATGATTGATTTTTGGTATGTTGTGTCTTCTGACATGTAAAAAATTTGGTAAACATTCTAGTTACAAGGGGACTCTGCCGGATTTTCAGTATAAGTATTATTTCTTAGTTTGAAAATATAGATTAAGGCGTTTTTTTTTTGTTGGTAAAAAGTGCTGACAAGTGCTAGATGTTGGACAATTATAGGGTTCGTCACAGATTCCAAAGGGGAATCTAGGGCAGGTTATGTCATTTTCCCTTTTTCTTTCTTTGACCTTAAACTTAAACAAATTTATAGATTCTATAACCCAAAATAAATAAATAAATGAATTTAAACAAGTAAGAAATTTTCTTGGCAATTCTTGCCATATTTTGTTCTTTTTCATAATATAATAAATTACCCAATTAAATCCCACTAACTAAAATTAGCAAAACAAGCGATTTTACTAATCCCATCACTTTGGAGTCCCCTCACTTCAAGGTGCCTCATCCAAATATAATGTTAATGTTTTAAAATTTTATCAAGTGGATAAAGTTTAGTACGCGAAAAGACTTAAAGATTGGGTATAAAGACTTAAAGACTGAATAATTGTTCTTTTCAACTTAAATCTTATCTTGGTTATTAGGGAGCTACTATTTATACCCAATCTTTAAGACTTAGTTGAGTGATCTCTCAAATAAGCCTACTTGAGAGACACCATTGTAGGACCCACCATGCATTATATTTTAATGATTTGTACTGTCTAGTTTTTAGATATTCCCTCAAATATCATATCTTCAAAAAAAAAATCACTTGAATTCGAAACCATGTGACCACTCAATTAGATGGTTGTTAGCACCGTATTCATCTATTTTGTTGGTCCCAATTGGCTGCCTTAATGATTTTCAATTTGTATAATTTTTTTGCAATGATGATCTATGAAAGAATATTTGGATTGTTAAAAAAAGTATAGGGAACCCTAAAGGGTGTCCTTCAATAGAAGATAACAATTTGATGTAGAATACAACAACTCAATTTAAAGTAAACAAATA
>NC_142701.1:1294658-1356162 GCF_029339155.1 Prunus mume
AATATAAGACCTTTTATTTTACAGTCATATTTTTTAAAACTGATTAGATCTATTAGCGTCGCCCACATCTATCAAGATTTTTTTGGAGACTTTGGAAAAGCAAATGAGAGAGAAATTTTTAAAATAAGTAAAATGGATGAAATTCACTTATTTATTTTGGATTCTAAGAGTCATTCGTTTAAATGTGCTGATTTGAAAGTTGAGAGGTTTTTATATCTTTTGAAAAAGTCACATTTTTTAAAAAAAATTTTTTTATGGCTAAAACCTAAATTTACTTTTTTTTTTTGGGTTGGATTGGAACCACCTATATCAAGTTAAGCAGCTCAAAATAATAAATGCAATTAGCCCAATAAAGGAAAAGGGTGAAGGTTGGGGCCATTGAGCGCGAGGTCAATTTGACATGAATGGCTGCTCTCCTCTCCCTTCACACCATCTCCCAGCTTCAAACCAACCTCTCTACTTCGAGGGTTACGGTAAATCCCGAGCTGCCCTCCATGGAGCTCAGAGAATGCGAGTCCCTTACGAGCTCAAGCAGGAACAGTCTCGTCTTTTCCACCAGCTCCCCTCTGGCCTCAACATGGAGGTAATTGTGCAGAAGGGAGTTGCAGAAAAAGAATCAGATGAGAAAAAGGAGAGAACAAGTGAAAACCCACCTCTTGTTTTTGTTCATGGAAGCTACCATGCTGCTTGGTGCTGGGCTGAGCACTGGATGCCTTTCTTTTCAGCTTCTGGGTATGATTGTTATGCGATTAGCTTGTTGGGCCAGGTGGGTTCTCTCTTGCTCTCATCTGAAAATGTGCCATTTTTATGCTCGTTCTGTTGATTAATTGTGTTTTCTTCCTTCTTCTGGTCCAATGTGGAAATGAGTTTACGATATTTATGTGGCAATATTGGTGTCTCATTATCTTGTTGTCAACTCTATATCTTCTTGAAGCTTATTCGATGAGAGTAGGGCAAGAATTTGATTTCATGGATTCTTCGTTAACTGGGTTGAAATTTATCAACGATTTTCTTATGGTATTTATTTTGGACATTAGAGTTGGCAAGTACTTTATGGGAACAGGGCAAGAAAAGAATTCGCCTCCTTTCTTCCACGTTGGAGAAGTACTTCTTCTGTCTTCTCTCTGTCTCACACAAACACTTAAATAGTAAAGAAGATAGCGTTATTATAATTTAAGAATATAAAGAGATAAAATTTCATTTCATTTCATTTTATTGCAAGTGACAATTTGGGCAGAAGGTCAGCATTTACTGCTCTTGTGCAAATGGTGAATTATGAGTCACTTGACTCTACAGTAGAATATGAGCTGAGATATTGAACGACTTGAAAACTTAAGTATGAGATGCACTTAGCTGTTGTTGTAATCTTTATGTTTCCAGCTGACAAATGGTATTCATAGTTTAATTTGAGCTACAAATGAGGCACAATCTCTCCCTCTCACTCTCTCCTTTTTCCCTTCTTTATTCCTCTCATAAAAAAAATTGTACTTCACTCCGAAATGCAATTGGATGATTCACTATGATCATCAGACGACGAACTTGTTGTATTACTTTGCAGTTTGATATTTAACTCATTAAAATTGTTTCTACTAGCCTATCAGCTGATAATTGGAAGTATGGGATTATTATGGTTATGACTTATGAGTGTTAAAATGCTATTTTTAGGGAAGTGTTATTTTGTAATGCACCATTGACACATTAGCATATATCTGGAAGCTGTGTGTTCTGATTTTTCGTACCTCTTCCAATTGGTCAGGGTGAAAGTGATGCACCCAGTGCTTCTGTTGCTGGTACTCTCCAGGTATTGTAGCTGTCCACTAGTAAAGAACTTCTTTTGCAATTAAATTCGCCAGCATCTGCTCTGTATTTGTTAGTTTCCATACCTGGTAAAATGTTCTTATTCCTGTTAACTCTAAATTCTGCAGTAGACACATGCAAGTGATGTTGCTGATTTCATCTGCAAAAAACTCACGTTTCCACCAGTGTTGATTGGCCACTCTTTTGGAGGTCTCATCATTCAGTACTATATTGCAAACGCTAAACCTTACCAATTTTTAGGTAACTTCTACTTCTATCATTTTAAATTTTTACTTAAAAGGGTAGACTAAAATCTTCAAAAGGATGAGGCATGGTCATAAGTTTTATGCGGTTTGGCTGAATTCTACCCACATCTAGTGTAAGAGAAGAGAAATAGCCCTGAATAAACATTGAAAAGTTAAAAGGATGAGTATTTAATCACCCAACCCTAACCTACAGCCCAGACCTTAAGTATTAGCAGGGATGTTTGCAATTTGCAAGCTGCAGGGTTTGTTTGCAACCTAAATGAAAATTGTATTGTTTAGATCTAAATATTGATTGAAAGAATAACTACTTGAAACTTCCGTACAAACTTCGTTTCTGTAAAAGTATTAAATGCAGTTTAGTTGACGTGGCTTGATATAATTAATTGAAAGAGTAGTAATATGGCCTAGAGCCATGAAGGCTGTAACATGTTTTGGGTTTTGCTTTTCCTTGTGCCCAGCCAACTTACAAGTCGTATTAGTTTTCTCTTTATTTCTGTGTGGCCCTGTTTGTTTTTATGAAAATTGTTTGTTATGATTTCTTCTATTTTTGCTCCATTTGTTGCAGTGAGAAATTTGGACGTATTTTGATTTTGGGTTTGGGAGAGATTCATGATTATCTTTGTATCTCCTTTGATTTTATAGTGAAATTGCTGTACCCCCTATGTGGGTGGATGTAGGCCTACAGGATGGGCTATGTAACTCGTTATGTTTTGTTTATTCCAAATTACTGTTTCTATTTTCTTGTTGTCTGTTTACTGTCATAGAGAAATAATGTTGTGTTCTGTCATAATAAGTTTTAATGTGAGTCTGAAACTGTGATGCACGCTCTTGATATTAAATATCAAACTTTAACTTCAAGCAAGATCAAGTTTCCTTCATGACCTGGCCTCTGGCATAGCTTCAAAAGCATCACATTTCATCTCAAGGGTAATTTTCTTATGTATATATTTTTGTGTTGATTGTGCTTATTGTAGACATGAGAGATTTTTTCCCTGAGCTTATGGGGGCTGCACTTGTCTGCTCTGTACCTCCTTCGGGCAATAGGTAACTAACATACTGTCTTTTTTCTGATTATTTATTCTTATTTATTCTTTCATTTTGAATGTATTTAGTTTCAAACTGACATTTGCTAATTTTTTTTCTCTCCAGTGGCTTAGTGTGGCGCTATCTCTTTTCCAAACCTATTGCTGCTTTTAAGGTTTCTAGTTTCACTCTTTTATATAGAACCTCATTCATAATGGAAAGTTGCTACAAGAAACTTTGGCCCATCTTCCTTTAGTTTTGGTTGCATTTTTCAATTAAAATGTCTTAAGTTGTGTCTTTTAATTTGTAAGTTGTGCTCAGTCTGTTCAACCTATCATCCCTAACATTCTTTGGAAGGCTGTTAAACATTATTAGTGCATGAATCTAATCTTAATAGAAAATGAGATACCCTTTTTCAGGAATATTTTTAGCTTCCTCGTGTATGCTTTACAGTATATATAGAAGTTAGTTCTTATGATGTTGTTGGAATTTTGAGTAGGTCACACGTAGCTTGGCAGCAAAAGGATTTCAAACTTCTGTTCCTCTTTGTAAGGAGACATTTTTTTCTGCAACAATGGAGGATTGCCTAGTTTTACGGTTTGTTTCCCAGAAATTCTTTTCTACTTCGTCAGACATTTGTTCAACTGACAGATGAAATTCAACAATATATTTCAAGTTACTATTGAGCATATTGACACACACACACACACACACTCTATCTCTCTCTCTCTCTCTCTGCAAAAGAAAATTGAGTAATGCACTTTAAGTTAACATCTCCTGATACCACAGCTAAATTAGATTCTGCTTGAAGTTTCCAGAGACGATGTGTCTAGACACTGAGCCTCACTGCAACAAAAATTTCACAATTAAGAATAAGTATTTGCAGATATGTGGGATATTTCTTCACAGCATATAGTTACAAAAATCTGAAATCAACAATTTTTTTTTGGGTATTAGTTTGCAACATATGGGGAAAATTTTGGATGTGCATGTGTATGTGGTGTAGGATTTCTGGTATTGTAAAAGGTGATGGAAGGCAAACTTTAGGTGAAGATAACTAAGAGACAAACTTTATAAACTTATATGAATGCGTGAGTATTCTGAGTTCCAAAAGAGTTATTACCATGCATCATTTTCATTTGGTTTTATTTTGGATTGCATGTTAGTTTGGTGCATGGAGGATAGGAGTGGATGAGCTAATCTTTGGCATGCACACTTCTGTTTGATCAAATTGTTCTACCATAAGAAAAACTGTACTGGTTTAATGGACAATAGATGGAATGAATTTTAAAAATCTGAAATTCCTGGTCTCATTTAGGGATTTGGTGGCCTTCTTCCAAATCAATTTAGGGTACTCATACACAGAGCAAATGATTGTGAGCGTTTTCTAGGTCTGTTAGATGCACCACGACAGCGTTTGTGTCAAAGATAAGTTGAAACCAAGAAAAGGTGGTGGAGCAAAAGAGGTCTAGAACTGCAAGGTGTTTGTACAAAGAAGGGCCAACACCAAAAGTAGGTGATTGTGTCAAACAGGGTAGAACAATAGGGTACAAGGATAGGAAGAAGACACTAAAGGGAGTGAAGAACTTGGTAGTACATGGGTGTATTGGGGCACCAGATCGTGAGTTGTTTTATATCTGTATAATTGTTGGTCGATAGTGGAACTCATGGACATAGGCAAGTTTTCTGACCCATGTAAATTTGTTTGTTCTTATTATTTGTTAATTGCTTGTATACTTGTGATATATGGTTTGAGTATTTTTGTGGTCTTTTCACAAACAATACAGATCTTTTATTCCCAAAATTTGTCCATTTGCAAAGGAACCTTTAATTCTTTCTGTTTTCTTTCAGTTATCAAGAGCTAATGAAGAAAAGTTCAAGAATGCCATTATTTGATCTGCGGAAGCTCAATGCAGCGCTTCCAGTTCCTTCAGTGCCAAAATCGGCTATTGAACTCCTTGTTTTGGGTGCAAATGACGATTTCATCGTGGTAAACTCCGTATTCTAGAATGACTCGGTTCTTTTCTCTAATGTTGCTCATGGAACATGCCATTCTCTAATTTCTGCTTCTTTGCCTCGCTGATTCTTGTTTCCCCCTTTTTTCTTTCTATAAAAGGACGCTACGTAAGTTTGTAAAATTCTATGCTTAATTATATGGTCCTTATTTTCAAATTGTTGTCTGTTGATTCATTTAAAGAAAAAAGGAAAAGAAAATTCTTGTCTTTTCATTAACAAGAAATTTGTTGATCAGGATGCTGAAGGTCTCAAAGAAACAGGCCGGTTTTATGGTGTCTCTCCGATCTGTGTTGAAGCGGTTGCCCATGACATGATGTTGGACTGTTTATGGGATAAGGGTGCAAAAGTTATCCTATCATGGCTA
This sequence comes from Prunus mume, assembly GCF_029339155.1. Taxonomy (NCBI): domain Eukaryota; kingdom Viridiplantae; phylum Streptophyta; class Magnoliopsida; order Rosales; family Rosaceae; genus Prunus; species Prunus mume. The sequence goes on from NC_142701.1 coordinate 1,300,125, forward strand.
AAAGATTTGAAGAAATAGGAATATTCAGTGCCATTTTGCTCGTGTTGATTTAGTTGGCACTTGCCTTGTAAGTAGCAGGAGGAAAATTCATTTGTTCTGGCAGGAAAATTGACAGAACTGAATTTGAATTTCACATATCATCCTGTAAACGCCTAATAGTGTGAGACAGACCACAGGAAATGAAGATCCTACGACTTTATTATTTCAAATGGTAAAAGGGCACAAGTTAATATTTCATTACAAAAGTCAGTAGTTTCCTCCTAAGAAAAAAACCCATCTAAGCATTGGAGGGTTCGTTTGTTAGATTTTTTTCTTTTAGTATTTTGTTTCAAATTTTAATTGAAGATAAAAAAGTAGAGGATATGAGAAGAGATGGATTGATGTAAAGGAGAAAGGAGGAAATATGTATTGAATTAAAAGTTAAAAATCAGGATATTGCCTGATGTATAATTACATATAACTTGGGACGACAACTCTTCGGACTAGTGAGTGTTGTCGTCCCGCTAATCCTTTTCTTATCGTTGTCTCTGCAATGATCCTTTTCTTATCGTTGTCTCTGCGATGATCCTTGTATGGTGACGACGAGAGGAGATTATGGGAAGCATGGCTTTTAGGCTTTGGATTTCTGTGCAGGAAATTTGGTGTTTTTGTTGTTGCAAAGCTTGAGGTTTGATCTCAGCTTCCCTGATAATGATGATGACCAATTGAGCCCGTTAATGGCGTTGGAATTCGATTGTATGTCTAGATAATAGGAACTAAAAGACTTGATGCGGACTTATTCGAAACGACTTGTAATGAGTCGAATTAGTACCCTACGTCCCAAGCAACCCCATGCAAGGATAGGCATGTAGCAGTCGTACACAAACAGAACCTTGTCGGCTGAGATTGATCATGCCAACGCAATTACAAAATCAACACCACCTTTCCATGATATATCATCAAAGAAAACTACATGGAATTGATTCTTTACATGTATTAATGTAAGGAAGCATAATTGTTCTTTTTCTCCGTCTAGCTTGCAGGTGAACGTTATTTTTCCTCTTTTTAATTTGTTTATGTAATAAACTTCTGGATACACATTGTCACAAACACAAAGGGTTCATTCTATAGATCAATCAGACGCTATTAATTTCGTTTGTGGTAGCTAGTAATTGTGAAACATATGTTTATAGAATTATTCGAAAATGAAAACAATTTTTTCATTCCTCTCATATGTAAACTATTCACACAAACTAAAAAGCTGAAACTAGAACGGTAAAGGGAAAAATAACAAAACAATATTACCTTTTTTTTCCTTTCGAATGTAGCTTTGTCTTTGTGAACTAACTCTTAGTTTAATGGTATTTCTTTCCAATGTTAATAGCAATTCCAAATTAGAATTTCACTCTCCGCTGATTTAAACAGAAGAGAAAAAGAAATACTAGGTTCATCTTTTCCAAATTACCCCATAGTTCTTGCTAATTAAGATATATGCCAAAAATGTATTTGAATAATACAAGTACGTATAAACAATGTGCATGGAGAACCCCTCATGATATGTGCATTGAAGAAACTGAGATATGTTCTAGGATAAGAAATAGTACAGAAGAATATGTAGACGTAGGTGTAGCAAAGTGGATAAGTTCACCACCAAATAAAAGGTCAGAATCAAATAGATGATCTGCATTGCAATCCCATTATATATATCCAATTCCAAAGCTAGTTAAAATATAATCATACATCAATACCACAAAAACGATAACTAAAAAAGCAGATGAATGAAGCACATACGTATTCCTTGATAAAAATATTGTCCATACGGTTTCAAACGGTCCAAAAAAGATACATATATTTCTCTGACTCTTTACTAGATGATAACGCAAGTAAAGCTTTGAGCAAGCTGTAGTTGTGGAACTTCAATTAATCTTGAACCTTACTAGTGGAAGTCGAACCATTCTCTAAGTCGCCCAGGTCTAACTCAATACCACACTGTTCCCTTAACTTATGGCGGAAAAAATCTACCATAAGAGCTATCAGTCCCTTCCGCCGAAAGGAATGCCTGCCTTTTAAAATAATAATGTGTGAGCGAGAGAGAGAGATGGAGCCAAGAATTTGTGTTTGGAGGCCAACATATAAACCAAATAAGACATTAAAAAATTTCAATTTTTCAACCTTAATAATGTTTGTAAAAATAAAAGGCAGAAAACAATTGTTTATTCAATTATGTATCAAAATAACACTCATCGTTCTTTCATATCTCAAAAACCATTAGGAACAAAAATTTGGTGAATGCTAAAACCATTTGTAATTGAGTCAATGCTAAACTTTGCTTCATATAGGAACAAAAATTTAAATCCCAATCCTTTTTTATTTGGGTAAAAGTCTACTTCTTATTTGATAAAAGAGATTTTTTGAAACTTTATTTGATTGGCTACTTTTATGTTTTATTTATATATTGGTGGGCCCAAAATTACTTAGTCTTTCTATTTGAAATCACTTAATCTTCCACTTGCAAAGAGAGAGAAACGTATCTTTTCTTTTGTGAGGGGGCCACAAATAGTTTATTATTATATAGACTTCCTAAATGTGTAGGAAAGCAAGAACAAAAATTAAATGGAGTAGAAAATTTTGGGGGGGGCCCAGGCCCCTTCAGGCCTTTGCCACTGAGAGAGAGAGAGATTTTCGTTCAAAATATAAGCTTGAGTTCTTTACTTCTGGCCATATTAGCTAATCATGATTTATGTACAGATCAAAACATGATCTCTCTAGCTAACATCTCTTTTCCATTCCAAGAAGTGAGAAAAAGAAGGAGCAGCAGCTTAGCACAATCGCGAGATATAAATGATTAGAGAACTTTAGAGATATATAGAATTATATTACGTGCACGGTGCATGGTTTTTCTTGTATTATATATATACACATAAATTCTCCTATGCGGACGTCTGGACTTTATGATCGTGGTGTAAACATATTTCTACCCTCATTCCTCTATTTGATAACGTTCACCGCATAATAACGTGCAGAGATCCGGATGAGAAAATATATATATATATATATATTGATTTTCTTTTACAGAAACCTTGGCATTATATATCTTGAAAAGTAAAACATAAAGCACTTTTCCCATCCACGTTGAGCAAGCAATGCAGGAAGCATACCAAAGCTTTTATTTTAATTTTTTTATAGAGAGTAAATGAAAGTACCTCAACGGCAGCCTTAACCCAACTCCCGCATCTGTGATGTGGATAACTTGATGAGTTATCATCAAACTTAGCAAATGCACTTGTGTGAAAATCTGATTGACGAACCACTGTATGAACTCGCCTGGATATATCACCACAACTTCATCAAGGTAACTAGTACCTAATGATGTGGATAATAACTGTAATTATACAGAGAGAGATATTGATGCCAACGTAACCATGAAAATTAAACCTAATCTGAAGTGAGTATATACAAAATTTTATCAACAAGAAAACCTAATTAATGTGACAGGCTGATGTTGAGAGAATTGAGGGGTTGTTGAAAGAATTGTATTATGTTCTTTGTTTTTGTTGTTGTTCAAGAGGAACCTTTGGAGGATCTGGAGATGGAGCTATCTCTTTTCCAAACCTATTGCTCTGCTTTTAAGGTTTCTAGTTTCACTCTTGTATATAGCACCTCATTCATACTGGAAAGTTGCTACAAGAAACGGTCAATTTCTTCTTTTAAGGTAAGGGTTCTATGGTGTTGTTCGTTTGGAATTTTGAATAGGTTACACGGAGCTTGGCAGCAAAAGCATTTCAAACTTCTCTTCCTAAGGAGACATTTTTTTTCCACAACTATGGAGGATCACCTAGTTTTACGGTTTGTTTCCCAGCAATTCTTTTCTAGTCCATCAGAAATTTGTTCAAATGACAGATGATATTCAACAATATCTTTCAAGTTTTATGTTTGAGCATATTCACACACACACACACTCTCTCTCTCTCTCTCTCTCTCTCTCTCTCTCTCTCTCTGCAAAGAAAAATTGAGTAATGCACATTGAGTCAACATGTCCTGATACCAAAGCTGAAATTAAATTCTGCTTGAAGTTTCCATAAACAATATGCCTAGACATTGATCCTCACTGGAACAAAACTTTCACAATTAAGAATAAATATTTGCAGGATGTGGGATATTTCTTCACATCATACAGTTACATAAATCTGAAATCAACAAATTTTTTTTTTGGGTCTTAGTTTGCAACATTTGGTGAAAATTTTGGGTGTGCATGGATTTCTAGTTAGTTATTACCATATCATGATCTCCATTTAGTTTTCTTTTGGATTGCATGTTATTTTGGTGCATGCATTTCCATGTGTTACAACTCCCAAGCTTCCCAATATCCACGATGCAGAGCAAATTCAACAAACCTAAAGAGCATCTCTTTGGAGATGTCAAATATCAAACATTAAATTCGAATTGGATAATTTATATGGCAATTTGACATTCCACGCGATATATCAAATTAAAATATTATTTTATTATATATTGCTTATTGATTTATTACTTTCTAATTAAAAAGATATAATAAAAAATAAAATAACATCACAAAGTCAAACAATAAAAAATAATAGCGGGAAAGAGAAATGTTATTATGCGTAGGATTTAACATTTCGGTTGGAGTGAGTCTCAGTTATTTTTTCTACATGCTAAAAGTCACGTTGAATTTTACATCCCATTGAACTCTCCAATTGATGTGTTAAAATGCCAAGTGGGGTTTTAACAATATAATCCAACTGAAGAGATAATGCTAACAAGGATTTGAAGGTTGGCATCTCAACGTTATCTTTTACAGCAACCAAAGTGAGTAACCGAAGAGATAATGCCGACAAGGATTTATTATTAATATTAAGTTTAGCCAACTCAATATTAATAATAAATATTACGTGGCAAACAATGGTCCTCCAAGTCTTGTGGATTGGATTTGTTCTGACCCTAGTTGCTGAATTGAATAAATTCTCATCTTGATAAACAAAAAGGAAGTATTCCAAAATGAGTTTGCCTGCTTAATTATTTGCATTTAAAATTGAACTATACTTCTTAATGAAACGTTCGTTAAGTACATTCGGGATATTTTCTAGCACGGTAGCAGCTATCATCAAGTAAAAACTCTCCATCTTCTATTCTTGTGTACTCGAAACAATGTATATATGCATGTGATGAAAATTACCGCACAAAGAGAGGAAAAATAAATTAATGTCTAATTAAATGACTATATTATGCACACACACACACAAAAAAAAAAAAAAAAAAAGCTTCATTTTAACCTTAACTCACCCTCCTACCACTTGCTAATCCAGATAACTTTAAGATGGTTTAGTTTTAGATTTGGAAGGAATATTCGAATTGTTAATTATGATAGTAGGGACATTTCAATACAAGCCCAATTCTTGATGAAAATGTTTGTTATAGCCTATGTATTTGAATTGATGAATCCCCAACCCAATTTGCATTTATTACTTATTTTTTTGACTATTTTGCCCTCAAAGGTAAATAATGGAAACAAATTAAAAGTCCTTGATTTAAAGCATTGTCTCTCTTAATTAAGGGGACTAATGTTGAGGTCCAAAAAAATCCAGGGTTAGGCTCAAATGAATTCATGGCCCAGTGCTACACCTCATTAAGAAAAGACCCGATTTGGAGCACGCAAAAGTTCGTCATTCACGCTCGCACGAGTTATGATCCACGTGCCATGCCAAATAAATATGCAATCTGTCATGCTAAGAGTTGAAATAAGCACTGGCTTTACGAGCCCAAGCTAATTATCCTGTCGAGCGTCATATCCCTCTTAAAAGCAACAAAATTCAAGCACTTCAAGCGACATGCAATGCCAAGCGAACAATTATTATTATTACACCTAGCCACGCTACAAGCTTAAGTGGGCCCAAGCCACGCAAAATGTCAGGGGCTTGCTTGAGTGAGTTGTGGTATGGATGGTAACGAACTTTCATGAGGCCCATTGATGAGCTGAGAAATGGAAGTTTTGGGCTGCTTAGGAGTCCTAAAACTCAAGTCCATTTCTTGAGCCCAAATATATGGGTAAGCATAAAAGAGAGAAAAAAGCCCAATACTCTAGGAAAAATTAGCCCATCACGATAAATAAAATAGTCCATCATTTAAGCTCATTCCTTTGATAGGCTAACCAATCACTTTAGCAAAAGCCCAAGCAGCCAAGAAAATATCCATAGTCTCCAGCACTTAGCTGGAAACGTGAACCACGATTAAATCCAAAGTGTTATGTCAGAGGCTTCAGCACATGGGCTAAGAACAAACACCAAGGTGGAACACGCAAAGAACCAGGGGATATTAGCGCACGTAGGTTGCTAAGAGATAAGGCACCCTTCAAACCAGTGTACATACCCACTTCTTCCCTCCCCCCACCCGATCAGATCTAGCCATGGAAGAGGGGAGAAAAGAAGGAAGAAAGATTGCTGAAAATGGGAGTTCCTCACTGGAACAACTGCGGAAAAAGCCTAGAGCTCCCCAAATCTTGTTTTTGTGCAATTGAGTAGAGAGAATTTCACCAAATAGGATGAGTCAAAGGAAAAGAAGAAAAAGGAAAGGAAAGACTTGGCCAAATTGGATAGAAACTATTAGGGTTTCTTGGAAAGGAGGAGCTTCCAGTAGCTATAAATGAGGACCTCCTACCCAACAACCAACTCACACACATTCAGAGAGCATGCTACATCTCGCCTCCCTGAAACCTCTGCAATTTTGAGCCCCATTCCTCCATCTCCTCCTCTTTTCTCTTATGTTAAAACATTCTAGAGCTTGACTGATTTTTCGTCAAGCTGCCGGAAACTACTCAACATACCCATTATATCCTCATCTCTCTCCCTCTTCAACAAGCCTTCTTAGAATCCATTCCCCCTTTCCTTAGAACCTCTGTCTTTCATAAGAACTCACAGCTCTCTCTTTGTTTATGCTAAACTCATGATGGTTTTGCTCCCATGCCACAAGTTTCTCATGCCAAGCTAAGAATCTACCTGTAAGCTGTTGTTATTTTTGTTGGTGAAGGTAACCAGGTGTTTCCTAAGGTTTCACTACCCTTTCAAAGCATTCTTGGGGTCTGATATTTGAACTCAGACTCATGGGGTAATTTCACCTATTTCTCTTTTAGCGTGACCCATTCGTCAATTTGCTAAAATAAAAAAACCCTACAGACACACTCTGATTGGTGGTGCGAAAAGCATGCATCAAAAATTGTTATTTTAGTGTTTTCTTGAAACATCTTGCTCATTGATTTTGTTGAGCACAACTAAGGCGGTTGGCATTCTTTGTCTTTATGAAAATAATCATTATCGATTTTTGTGAGAGAAATCAAGAAAGTAGAAGCGGTTTGCGTTTGTAAAATTTTTGTTAAAAGTGTTGTTGGCATTGATTTTACGTATAATCAGAAAATGATTACCGCATAATCATTAAACTCAGCGCCTTTTGGCAATTCCGCATAATCAGAAATGAATACCTCATTCATTTATTTTCCGCGCTTTCTCTCACAGCAATTTTTAACAATAAATGATTTTCTCACAGTTTACCAAACGGATTGGGCTTCTCAAAATTTTTAAAAAAATCACTTATCACCTCAAATAAGCAATGCCAAACAGGCACTAAATGTCTAAACGGTTTCTAATTTGTCTAATTTTTTTTAAAGGATGATTCATAAATGAAAACTTGAAAAATAGACAGTTCTAATCGTTTAAATAAAATTTGTATTGGACTCCAACGAGTTTCCTTATTTGAGGGATCCCTCGATAGAAGAGGCGAGGACTGCATTTTAATGATCTTTTTATTTTACAAACAATTTATATTGATGAATTCTTATTCGTATATTTTTTTCACTTATTTCATTGCACATGCATTTACATGGCAATGCTAATATTACAGAATAACAGAAATACATTTATTGTGAAAAAAAATGCAAAAAATAATAAATTATTTGCTTGCACTAAAGCTAAGATGTGCAGCAGCTGTAATGAAATTTATGAGGCTTGAAAGAACATGCTGTTCACTCCTGCTCTGTATATCTGCAACTGAGATGCACTTGTTATGCTAATCTGAGTGTTAGCAGGTGCAAAGAGAACATCTCCTTCTGTAATTATATCTCCTTTAAGATCACTTGCATATATGATTCCCTCCCCAAAAGTGACCACAAAAATGGAAGGACCTGGGACTGCAGGGAACTCTGCTGATTCTCCCTGGGGAAGCTGACAGCAATCGACCTCAAATTCATCGAAAGGGGGTAGGTACCTTGTTACATAAGGACCTAAAGCAACTCCTTGCAGGATTTTAGGATAGCCCTGCAAAAGAAGAGATATCAAATAGTGATGTTTAACAAATCCTCATTAAGAATCATGCAAAGTTCCAAACTATGCCTAATCAGTGACTCATTTGACCTATCCTCCATTTACATTTATGTAGCTTTGTATTTCGAATATTTTTCGCAATGCATTGATAGATATAGAATCTGACTTAGTAGTCTCCCATGTGTATATCAAATGCAATGAAATTTCAACCAAACAAGTAGAAGATCCAGTCAAGAAAGACTGCTGAATACTTTTACCTGCTTGTATGTGAGCATAGAACAAAGGGTGTTAACATCCATATGCTTAGGAGTTAGGCCAGCCCTCACTACATTGTCTGAGGTTGCCATACACTCAATGCACTCGCCGAAAATATAGGCATGGGGTTCATTCGCTCCAATGTATAGTGCTTCTCCAGGCTTAAGATTCACATGGTTCAAAAAGAAGGCAGATATAACACCCATGTCAGCTGGATATTGCCTTTCCAACTGCAACACCAGCTGTTCCTTTTCTGTCAAGAGTCTCCCCTGACAAAAGAGTGAAATTAGTCATTGACAATTCTGAATGAACATAACAAGGTTTTTTTCCATCTGAATTACCAAATTTTTTACATAAAATAAAAAGACAAAAAACCATACAATCTAACATAAGAAAATAGATCATAAACATGCAGTCAAATGTCTATTAATGCAAAGGTCCATTTGCTTTTAGATGTTAGAGTATATGCATCGATAAAAGTCCAATGACATGCCAAAGCACCTTGAAAATCAAATTGTCCTCCGGGCGAAGAGCTTTGAGAAAGAACTTGCCCTTGAAAACATAATTTGACAGTTATCATCTTGCCCTTGAAAATCATCAAATTACCTGACTTTCGATGCGTAAACGATTTTTCATTTTAGTGATTATTGTAGTTATCATCTCTTTGCTAGCTGACATGAGGTGGGTGAAAATTGAACGCAGAACAGAGGTTACTTTATTCTCATCATCTCGATCAGTAATGTCAAAGACTTTGTTTGCATCTTCACTACCAACCAGTTCCTCAATCTCAGGAACATTATCAAGCACAACTTTAAGCTCCTGGATAGAAAATAGCAAATAGATCCAAGTGAATGACAGTGAGGACTAATAAGATTTGACATACAGAAAGATCTTACTTGCCATTAGTACCGAAAAACTTATAATTAAACTTGTCATTATGATTTAAATAGTACTAATGAAGGCACAATGTTCCACTGTTGGTCAATCCAGATATTTGGCAAGGCATAGTAGTAAGCTGTTATTGCCATGGAGATCTCTGCAGAGAAGGCAATATTTGTTTATATTATAGCTTTAGGAAAGAAAGACAATTAAGGGGAAAGAAAAAAGGTGTCTTAGGTAGAGTCTCTGAATAACAGAAAGTAACACTACACCTACCTTGACCTCAATTTTTAAATGTATAGTTCGAAGTTCAGATAAAAAACAACTTCCACCAATGATGACTATTAAAAGTAATTTTTTTTTTACTTTTTTGGTATTATATCAACTATAGTTCTCAGACAGGGATAGTACTATTTTTCTATCCCGGTCAATCACGATATGTACACGTGGCAGTTTGTGATGGGATAGAGATAACAAAATAGTGTTATTCTTATTTCATAAAAAAATTTCTGCAAATAATGGCAAACGATTCAGTTGGGCCCCAAACTTGGTTACAACCCAAATATTTAATGACCAAATTAAAACAAGAAAGAGAGCATGTAATCAGTCAAAATTAATGACTGTTTTAAAAAGACTCAGCAACCAAACAATTCAAAAGCAAACCCAGTTCTCAGTCACACACTATCTTATGATTCTTATCATTTACAAGATTAAATAACACAAATTGAACAGTAAATCAATTGAAATTTCCAATATAAGAACAAAACATGAAAACCAGCAGTGTCTTACCTCAAGACTGATGAAACCACAAAGAGCCTCAAAATGTGTAACAGCCAAGGCCATCTCAGGCTTGTGATTGGCATCCTTGTAAAGATTTGGCATAAACTTATGCAAAACCTTAGCCAATTCCTTATCTGGGTGTGCCTGTATTGACAATGCCTTTGCCACAGAAAGCACCTAAAAACACAAAACAAAAAACTCCACACTGTCCACAACCCCAACATTGAAAACCCAAAAAACTTTAGAATAAATATGACAAATGGAATCTTTCATATTGAGAAACAATAGTACCTTAAACAAGAAAGGCAAGTCAGAGCCCCATTTTTGAACCACCTTCTCACCAAGCACCTTTGGGTTTTCCCAAACCCAATCTTTGAGACTCAAACTCTCAGACCCAATTGACAAAAACCCATTATTCTCATCCCCATTTTGAATCAAAAAAGAAGGTCCAGACTCATGGGTTCCCATCCAAATTTCAGCATAAGGCTTTTCTGGGTCAATTTCAGAGGAAGAATTGAGAGCAGATAGCCTAGCCACCAGAGAGTCTGTGCCTCTCTTCCCCCAGTCATAGTTCTGAACAGAGCATCTCAGCCTCTGAAGACTGCTCTTTTGATTGTGGTGCTTCATTGATTTGCCAATGGACTCCATCAATGGCTAAGCAAGCTTAAAAAGAAAATAAAAAGAAAGGGCAAAAACAGAGTGTGCAATGAAGGCTATGGAAAATGAAGGGAATGAGAATGAGATGCGCATAACATGGTGGTCATGAGGAAGTTGCTGCTTTTGAAAGCGTTTGAAAGGGAACAGTAAGTTGTGAAAGAGGGAAATTACTTTGAGAGAGAGAGAGACAGAACGAAAGGGAGAGTGATGATGAAGTTAAGAGAAAGAGATAGAGGAAAGTGGCAGTGGGGTCTTCCCTGTCCTGAGTCTGATGACTTTACCCATAAAATTCCGTTCCCATACTTTCTTATTCTTTCCCTATGCTTGCTTTTTAGCAGTTAAAGGAAACTTCCTAGACAATATTTTTCAGGGTTTTAACTGTCACTTGGTTGTTTTAGATCAAGGAATAAATGTTGTCTTTGGCTTTTGTCAATTGCATTTTTTTTACGGCAAATATTGTTCTTTGCAATATAATATACAACAATAACACAGCCTAGCAGAGAAGTTTCCAAATTTAATCATCATTGGTAAGCATAGAAAAATCTTATCTTATCATCTGAAATAAATGAGATTCACAATGAATCGAAGTATTTATTTATGAATTTTTATATTAAGAAATAAACATTGTCACTTATGTGTTTTGGAAGGACAATGATAAGTTAGTTGGATTCAAATTTCTAGTATTTGATCAAGTATTTCTTGTTATAGTGGTATTTCTCCGTGAAGAGTTTCTAAATTTGAACCTTGATAAAATAATTAAAAATAATTAGATATTTGTTCTCGTATTTTAATACGTTATTTGTTTGTGTACGTATAATGTCCAAAATTTCGATTGTTTCTAAAAGAATTTCTTGTTTTTATTAAATAATTCATAATTCATGGTTATCAATACTAAAACATGGTAATGGCTCTTGTTATAGTAAAGAGTGACCTCGATATTTCCATTGGCATAGTAAAATGTTATTGACCTTGTAAGTAACTAAATGCCAATCCTATAGAAGATGAAGAAAGTTAACCTCTTAAGATTGGTGCAGATGTGGGGTATGCCAGTCAGGCAGTGAGCTTGTCTCCTTTGCACTTGCCAAATAGATATACTCTTGAATCTACCTTCAATACAACAAATATAAAAAACTTTCTAATTAAGTCAATTTAAAAAATAAAAATAAAAAAATAATAAAGGTCAAGTAAATTAGCCCCACTTGAATTTGCTGGCATGTTCTCTTAATCGTAGTCACAAGAAATTTATTGTCACGTGAATTGATAGAGAAATAATATTAAGAGGTTGGTAAGAGAAAAAGGGGTGGGTAGAAAGCCACGTTAGATACGGTGACGTATCGTGAGTTGGACTTTGGCAAGAAGAAGAATCGACCACAGACGAGAAACAAACGGACAAAACAAAGGCTTTGCATTTCTCGCAGATACGATGCGAATGGAATAACGCCGTTATTGACGCCAATCGTCGGTGGACGTGTTCTGTGACTATGGGTGGGCCCCACGCAATTCAAGTACGAAAAAGGATCGGCAACCGTATCGTTACACGTGGCATTTGGATATCCATTGTAATAAATTAACGTTTGACTTATTCCTATACGCCACTTTTTGAGTTTTCAAGATTTTTTAAAAAGGAAAACGTGATCTCTGTCATGTATCGTCACGTGGTGAGCTTTCACGTTCTTACGTTTCTCTCCTAAAATTTATCGCTGTTAAAGCAGTTGGGCACTTTTGGGTTTTTATTATTTTCTTTTTCGGGTCTTTCCTTTTAGGTAAAGAGCATGACTCCTGTTACTGCGTTTTGAACCGAATGGCGTGCATGAACCTGATAGCTTCTACAAATTACAAACTTTTTTTTTAAGAACTTGTAGATATACCAAAACAATTTTACTTTTTTTTCAAAGTGACCGTTCATTAGGAATAGGAAGCATTATAAAAGTGGGAAAGCCCAAGCAAAGCAGCACATCCCAACAATTAGAACAAATGGGCCCAACACAAAGATACAACATAGAATTTTAATCAAGTTGAGGCTCAAGTGTTGTAGATCATAGACTATCATGGCCCGATTCGAAAATAAGAATAATTCTCGAATCAGGTGTGTAAATTGAATGAAAAATAAAATAAAAAGATTGAAAAATTGGTTAAAATACATTTCTCTTATAATAATAATAATCTTACAAGTATACAAGATATGAATAAAACTTTATTCGTCTCAACTAATCCAACTTCTCCGATTTAGTCTTTGTCTTGCCCACTAATTGATTTGAAAAACAAAATAGGTGAGGGATGAGCAAAGCATCGCTCAGTGAATAGATTATGTAATATGCCAACAATGTCATTTTACACACTCTATAAAATATAATAAAAAGATACACAAACCAAATCTTATCACATCATTACTTCAAATCTTGATTATCCTTCAAAAATTGTACCCAGCACGTGACCCATATCGGCCTCACTATCCTATGTCCCCGTCTGTTACATTTACCTTCGATAGCCCGTCACTAAAGTTCTCATGTTCCATGAATAGTATGTAATTCACAAAAACTCTAAATATATATATATATATATATATATTGTGTGAAATATTGGACAAATTAGACATGTTTGACATGAAAATAGAGAGAGATTTGTAAATAGAATAAATCCATGATTTTCACATTTATCACAAAATAAGAAATTTTAGAACACATTACATAACCCACTCACCATGATAATTATAATTCAAAAATCTTGCAAGACAATCTCACACGTTCTCTATCTTGTTTCTTCATGATGACTTGACGTCATCCTCACCTTCCTCCGGCTTATCACAGGCAGTCTACTCAAGCTTCTAAACTCAACGGTGGCAACTAAACATGAGGGTTGCGCTCGTTGCGGGACTTAACCCAACACCTTACGGCACGAGCTGACGACAGCCATGCACCACATGTGTCCACCTTCCCGAACACCCCTCTCTTTCAAGAGGATTCGCGGCATGTCAAGCCCTAGTAAGGAGACAAAGGCATAAAAACAATATAGAATTTTCGGTACGAAACGTTTTTCATGGATTCATCGGTTCATTGTTATTAAAAAAAAAAAAAAATCTCGTAAAAGCTTCTTCTTCTTCTTCTTCTTCTTCTCTCTCTCTCTCTCTCTCAAAACACTACTACATAATTATATTCTAAAGAGTTGGAATGAATGATTGAAAGCAATGAAGGATGATACTTATAGGAGAGGCTATGGAAGTAACAAGCATATTAGAATGTTGAGGGAATAGATGACTCATTCCTTTCCACCAATGATATCATAAGGAAATATGTGACTCATTCATTTCCACCAATTTTATGCCATAATGATTAATTACCATCAATTTTATGTTTGTACACGTGGAGGCTACAAGAATGGTACCACCTCCAACTGAGGTAATATTTCCACCCTAGATCTAATATTTAATAGATATAGATCTTCAAAATAAATATTAAATAATGAATATTTCTTTAAATTAATAATATATAGTGTCTTTTTTTAAAAGGTCTTCACAGTCTACTCTCCTTAAAAAACATTTGTCCTCAAAATTTACTAACACTAAATCACATTTCTTCCCCGGGGGTATCTAATCCTTGGGCTCTGATATCATTTTGTCACGCCGCGATTCGGAAATAAAGAATATTCCTGAATCAGGGTACATGAATTGAACATAATAAAATAAAAAGATTGAAAATTTCCTTATAAAAATAATAATAGTCTTACAAGTGTATAAGATATAAATAAAACTTTATCACTCTCAACTAATCCAACTTCTCCAATTTAGTCTTTGTTTTGCCCACTAATTGATTTGAAAAACAAAATAGGTGAGGAATGAGCAAACCACCACTTATTGAGTGGATTATGTAATATGTGAGTCAAGCAATGCCATTACCCACTCTATAAAATATTATAAAAAGATACACAATCCAAATCATATCATATCATTACTTCATATCTTGGTTATCCTTCACAAATTGTACTCAGCACGTGACCCTTATCAGAGTCACTGCCCTGTGTCCCTATTTGGTATATTTATCCTTCGAATACCCCGTCATTGAAGTTCTCATGTTCCCTGAATATACTTCACAAAAAAGTCCCAAAAAAAATATATATTGTGTGAAATATTGCACAAATTAGATATCCTGACTAAAAAATAGAGAGAGATTTGTAAATAGAATAAATCCATGATAATCCATAATTTTCACATTTATCACAAAATAAGAACTTTTAGAATGCATTACATAACCCACTCACCATGATAATTATAATTATAAAATCTTGCAAGAAAAACCCACACGTTTTCCATCTTGTTTCTTTTTCTCTCTCTCTCTCTCTCTCTCTCTCTCTCTCACACACACACACACACACACACACACACACATAAAACACTACTACATAATTATATTCTACAGAGTTGGAATGAATGGTTGAAAGCAAGAAAGGATGATACTTATAAGAGAATCTTAAGGGAATAAATGACTCATTCCTTTCCACCAATAAAATCATAAGGGAATATGTGACTCATTCATTTCCACTAATGATATCATGAGGGAATATGCGACTTATTCATTTCCACCAATAATATCTTAACTCAACTTGTATGCATAATGATTGATTACCATCAATTTTAAGTTTATAACAGAAAAGGACTACGTGACAACCTAGGCACTCAGAAGGACCTGTCTATCTAGGCATCCCATGTGCTAGCAACAACTAGAGTGATAGGTGTGTGAGAATCATTCATCAGCATTTCAGCAACAACAGGTATAGTATGACTAATCATAACAACAAGAACAACACAGCAGAAATGTTTACCCAGAAACTCACCACTAAGAAAAACTAAGGGTCATCACTCTAACCAGGCAAACCACTAACAATAAGAAATAGTTACATAAATCTGTTCACCCGTTTTGTGTTTACTCCTATGATGGAAGGGCAAAGTTCCCACCGCCTTGAAGAAACGTGAACTGTCAAGAAGTCGCTTTCTTTGGTGTGCGGCGTGCACTGCTAGTAAAAAATTCTAGCAGACTTAGTTTGGAATGGATAACTTGCGTCCCAAGTTACTGATTTCTGCAAACAAGCGATTGTGAATTTGGGTGAGGAATATCTCCCAAGTAAGTTCTTTTCTGCCTCATTGGTGAGGACTTTAACAATTTATCTCGAGATAAAGAGGTTGTCCGGTCGTAATGGTTGATGAGATTTAAAATTTTTAGGCGGAACCCTTTTTACAAAAATAACAATGAATGCTTATGCTAGAGAGAGATGAAGAGACAATTGGGACTCCATTTCCGAGATGGAAGGTTCGATCCGGGGACTGGAAATGCCCGGCCGGATGGAAATGCTTGGGCCGGATCGACCGCTGACAACTTTGATCGCTAGGCTTAAATCGTAAATCGATACAAAGTTGATTTCGCAGAGCTTCAATGTACCTCATGCTTTGTGAAGCTTCGAGTGGGCGAACTACGATTTTCTCACCGCACGGGTAGAAGTGACTTTTGAGGACTTGAGTGGGCTAGAGATCACCTTGTGAATTTTGTTGAAGTTTTCCATATTTGGAGGAAACTCAAGCCTCTATCTGCCTTGGTTATTGCTGAACTAAATTTGTAACAGAGAAACCTCGTTTTGAATGACTTGCTTCTTAAGTCTGGACCTTGGGAATTTTGATCTGAATCTGGTTTCACTTGAAATTCAAGTGGGCTTGTTGGTTGATTTTGAGCTGTCTATTTGACGGTTTCCTTGTGTAAGATCTTTGTTTGATTGGATGATGAATTTTTTGTTGTCCTTTACCTGTTCACTCCCCCTTGTATTTATAGTAAAAAATGATAATGGGCGGCAAATCTTTTCAAAAGATATCTCTCCCTTTTTTTCTTTTAAAATGGAAAGAAAGAAAGTAGGATTTTATCAGTTTGGCAGATAGGTTTTCAAAATAGGCAATCACTTCCCTGTTTTTCTTGAAAAAGAACCTAATCTCTTCTCTTAATTCCAACTGCCCCTTGTGAGATTTCATCCGTGATGGTTAGTTTGATTTCTTTTCTGGACAGCTCCCTGCTTTCTTGCTTATCTCTCTCTGAGTTTGTAGCTTGCTTATCTCATTGGGAGAATTACCCTCTCTGTAGAATAGAAGAAAAAATCTCTGAATTTATATATATATAAGAGGGATTTTGATCTTCAGATTTTTTTAGGGTCTTTTCAGAATAGCTTGATGACATAAACCTTTCAATCACTTCTTTCGTGACAGTTGCTATTGTTGACTTTCCTTTATCCCAGAGATGTCACGTGGGATTTGTTTCCTGTCTCTGCTCCCCTTTTTATCACAACGGCTTGTGAGGCCCATGCTTTGGGCAGCTTTCTAGATTTTGGGCTTCCAATTTCTGTTTTTCAAGACCAAATTGCTTTGATTTTGCAGCCTTACTCTGGGCCTCATTTTAATGGGTGTGTCAATTTTAGGCCCAAACAAAATCGACATATACAACTCAAGTTTCCTAGTTCTATAAAGGAGCAGCTATATTGTCACGACCCGATTCGAAAATAAGGAATATTCCCAAATTATGATATGACTCACAGCCTGATTCAAGAATATTTCTTATTTTCAAATCGGGTCATGACATATACCTCTCCAAGCTCTCTTCTTCTTCTCATCAATGTTGCTTGCAACTAGTCTATCATGACAATGGCAGCTTCATCCTTCAGCTCAATCATCTCATGGCACCAATAGCATAGCACTACTCAAACAAATGCAGTGATGAAATGTTGATTTAAGAAAGGATCAATTTTCTCAAGAAATCATTCTTGGAGAAAATCAATCTTAAAATCTAAACTCTGGATCTAGAATGATATATATGATTTAGGACAACTAGATGCAGATATAGTAATCACAAGCAGATTTGTTCTAAAACCTCATAAATGCAACCTCATGGCCTTCACAAAGAAAAGCATAGAGAAAATATTGAGCCTTCAAACTTTCCAAAAGTGCAAGGTATTTTTTGTGAAGTGACTTCACCTTAAAAATTTGCCTGCTTATAGCAAGGAGAGTAAAAGGCTGCCCTAGAATAAAAACTACAGTTGTCAGCAATGTATTGGCTGTCAAATAAGATAAAAAGAATTTTTTGGACAGAGAAACAAAAACTGACAGTAAACGGTAAAATTGTATCGTCATGATGACAGGTCATCCAGGTGAACTAGCAACCAAAGATGCAATACAATGCATGATTTTACCTTTATTGAAAAATTCCATTGCCGCCTTGTTGAAGAAAAACCAACGTGACAATCTGTCTGTGAGGTCCACAATAAGCCATCAACCTTAAACTAATCTATATCCTTTTGAGCAAGCTTATTACAAGAAATTATACACATGGCAAGGAAAGCTAAAAACCAATTGATTACTTACAACCTTACGAACTCCCCTTTTTGGCTTTCCTTGAGCAAAAAAAACTTTAACTCACACTCTCAACACATAACCCAAACATTGAGACATGACATCAAAAGGTATATGCAAGACAAACACAATCTCGACAAACATCAAGTGCAAATAGTTCATAGAATATGAAACAGGTTGGGTTGACAAAAATATATGTATATATATATATAGTGCATATAGAAATTGCGTCACATAATATAAGGAGAGAATCAAAATATTCAAAAGAGTTTAAGCCATGCAAAAGACAATACTCCACCATACAAAAACACACAACACTCCCCTATACAAACATAAATCACTCCCCCATGAGAAAACATAAATCACTCCTCCATAACAAAACATAAATCCAAGCAGCACAACCTAATGACTAGAGAACTCATTAGAACTCCTCAAAACCATCAGAAGCTTCAGAATGAGAGTCAGAATTATCTAAGCAATATCCATTGTAGGATCATCACGAAGAAAACCCTTCAAATACTGAATATTGTGCTCATAATGCCGAATTTTCTTATGCAGATTAATGAGTGAGATGACAGTTTGTCACTCAAGGAGTTAGAGGAATGAGAGTAGGGAAAAGGGGCATCATTACATATATAAACACCAAGAACAGGAACAGAGTTGTGTCCGCCAAGTGAGGTGATGAGAGAATGAAATATCATAGAGCCCTTATAAGCCTTGCCATGACTACAAGACTTGGAGCAGATGGCATGAAAGATGATTTCACCAAAAGGAATAGGATCCTTATTAATGAGAGACAACATTAACTAACAGCCAAACAAAGTGGGATTGGAGTTGTTTGCAGTAGGAAAGATGTTACGGCAAACAAAATCCCAGAGAAACTTATACATTGGCTTCAAGTAGGACTTCAGAGGAAGCCCTTTGACAGTTAATGATAGAAAATGATCCACATAGGCGACATACCGAAACTAAGAGATGGTGTATTTAGAGACAACAAAGGCAAATGCATCAAAATTAACGTTTGGACATGGCAAAACCTCTAGGAACCTATCAATGACAAGGGGTTTAACCAACACCACGACATGCCTAACAAAGACACGATTGTTGGTGTGTGCAAGGGTGCATGGGAAATTTGAGTAAAATTCATGCACCACAGAAGCATAGAATTGACAAGAGATGGAATTGATTTTATGCAACTGATAATGAGTAAACAGAGCATCAGCACATGACATGTCATGTAAGTAAAGATCATCCAGAATATACATGTGCTCTAGAACAAATTGCTGCTTGGACACTAAGGAGAAAAACTCAGAAGCTTTAGGGGAGGTGAATTTAGACGAGCCTTTAATGGTGACAAAAGGATCAGAGTTTGGGCAAATCGTGAAGATTAAATATACACTCTAGCAAGAGAGACGTGAGGAGGATGGACACGTGTTATAATGTGTGGCACAGGCATCGAGAACAAAAGAAAACATCAAAAGTTGACTTGTTAACTAAAAACACTGAAGGCATGAGAGATCATATGGAACAAAAAATGAAGTTGAAAAGAATTAGTGTCAACCATCCAAGAACTTCAGCACATACGCAGAAATGAACCAAGACTCAATTTTGGGTATGCCAATTAAACACATCAACATTCAAACCTGAGATGGAGAATATGATTAATTTAAGCACTCAGTAGCACACTCAACATGGGATTAAGGAGATCATATATGAGAAAAGACAAATGATGCAGAAAATTGAGCTATTACGAGAGACATATATTAAGCATCCTTGGACAACACATTAGATTATTTGTGGAAAAGATATTTGAACAAAACGTCTTACAGAATCTTGCACATCTCAAACTTAAGTGCTTAATGGCCCAATTTTGCAGCTCTTTGCTCTAAACACCTCAAAATATATCACCTTATACCTTCCTAGAGCACTGACTATATTTGTCACACTTCACACAAAATTTTTACTTATAGTATAATAATTCTTTTGTGTTTATGTATTGTTTTTATTTGATTGAAACCAGTAAGAGAGATGGTCAATTATCTTAACTGAATTTCAGACAATTTGTAGAGGACATAGAAGATATGTTTTTCAAGAGAAGAATGTAGTTTGTAGCCAATCAAGTGAAACACTTATTTAAATCAATCCAATTTTACAAAACATCAGATTCTCATGAGTTTGTAGCCAATCGAGTGAAACACTTATTTAATAAGAACAAACAACAAGTCATAATGTGCTGAAGGCATATATGGACTAAAAAAATTCAATCAATTGAGCAAAAACCAATTGACTTTCTCAAGTCAACAAATTTTTGAAAGTCCAGGGCCTTTGTTAGCATGTCAGCAAGTTGTTTTTCAGAGGGAAAAAATTTCAAAATCAAAATGTTGTTTTCCACAAGATCTTGAATGAAGTGATGCCTTATATCTATGTGCTTAATTCTTGAGTGTTGGACAAGATTTTATGAGATATAAATGGCACTAATGTTGTCACAGTAGACATAAATATCGAAAGACAAAAATCATAGTCAAACAACATTTGTTTCATCAAGAGAAGTTGAGTGCAGTAACTTTCAGCTGCTACATATTCTGCCTCAGCAGTGGACATGGACACATAATTTTGTTTCTTGCTATGCCAAGCAACAAGATTGTTCCTGATATAGAAGACTCCCCCAGATGTACTCTTCCTATCATCACAACATCCAACCCAATTAGCATCACTAAAACCAACTAAATCATAATTAGTATCATAAGTATACCACAAACCAAAATCAATGGTACCACTTACATACTTGATGATTCTCTTTACACCAATGAGATGAGATTCTTTTGGATCACTTTGGAACCTAGCACCTACTCCCACACTAAAAGCAATGTCTGGTCTACTTGCAGTTAGATAAAGAAGACTGCCAATCATTATTCTATAAATAGTTTGATCTACTGACTTTCCACATAAGTCTTTATGCAATTTAGCACAGGTGCTCATTGGAGTCATGGAAGTTTTTGCCGACTCCATACCAAATTTCTTGACTAAGTTCTTGGCATATTTGGACTAGGAAATTGAGATCCCATCTTGCTCTTGTTTGATTTGTAACCCAAGAAATTTATTAAGTTCACCAACAAGACTCATTTCAAATTCACTAGTCATGACATGGATGAACTCTTGAACATAAGACTCAAAGGTAGACCCAACTATGATATCATCCACGTTGACTTGAGCGATCATAACATCTTTTTTTATTATAAACTTTTTCACAAATAGTGTTTATCCACAGAGCCTCTAACATAGCCATTTCCTAGCAAATGAGAAGATAATCTCTCATACCAAGCTCTAGGTGCTTGTTTCAAACCATAAAGAGTCTTTTGAGCCTAAACACATCATTTGGATGATGAGGATCTCAAAACCCTTAGGTTGTTCAACATAGACCTCTTCATTCAAGATTCTATTCAAAAAAGCGATTTTAACATCCATTTGAAACAATTTGAAATTTAAATGACAAGCAAGAGCAAGAAGAAATCTAACAGACTCCAACCTTGAAACAAAGGCAAAGGTTTCATCAAAATCAACATCCTCCATCTGAGTGCATCCTTGAGCTACAAGTCTAGCCTTGTTCCTAATTACATTACCAAGTTCATCACTTTTGTTCTTAAAGATCCATTTGGTTCCAATGATATTTGTATCCGTAGGCCTAGGAACAAGATACCAAGCTCCTTTTGAACAAACTAATTGAGTTCTTCTTGCATAGCAAGAAGCCATTTCATTTGAAACATAACACACATGATTGATTTCTTTCGCAATTTGATGTCTAGTTCTAACACCTTGGTCATACTGTTTAGCATGACTCTTGCCATTTCTATGAGAACCCTATTCTTCCTCTCAACTGTTGGGATAATTTCAAATGTTAGAAGTTTAGGAAATAAAAAGTTAAAAGGGTTTAGCTATTATGTTTAGTTTATGAGTTGAAGTTAATGTGAGGTTTAGTAGGTATAATGATTATGATTATGTTTAATGTTGAGTTAATATTATGGCCTATAAATAGGCATTGTATCCACTCTATGTGTGGGAGTATTATGTGTGTATCAAGAGTGTGTGTTGTAGTAGAGTATTTGAAGTATTGCTTCACAGAGCACCTACACAAACTTACTTGAGACAAATTTTAATAAGATTGATACTTCAAATACTCTACTACAACACACACTTGATACTCTTTATGCACACTAACATAAAGTGGATACAATGCCTATTTATATGCCATAATATTAACTCAACATTAAACATAATCATAACCATTATACCCACTAAACCTCACATTAACTTCAACTCATAAACTAGACATAATAGCAAAACCATTTAGATTCTAACTTTTTATTTCCTAAACTTCTGACCTTTGAAATTACCCCAACAATCTCTCCCATAATTTCAAAGCTTATTAACGTAGATGCTTTCCCCCCTTACTCGTCTTCCACGTCGCTTATGTTCACGATACTTTGAGGCTAGCCAATACCATTTTCTTCTAGATTTTCATCTTGTGTTAGCATTCCAATTTCTAGCTCTAGATCCATCACTTGATCTTGTAGCGTCTCAATATATTCATTCAGCTTTCCACATTCAATCTTGAAATTCATCAACTCATTAAAGTTGACATCGAGCACTTTACTGATGTCCTGTTCAATCCAATAATTTAGACTTTCTTTCAATTGGTCCTCCAAACCAACATACCCTTTTGGAGACAACCTATGGTTGTACTTGCATTTTTTCCTTTCTCTGTAACTATTCAGTATGCATAGCCACAAATTCTAGGGATAATCTTGAAGCTACAAAGGCGGCAAGCCGATTTCTCTAGGAATTTATATAGCTGAGGAGGTTCTTTTAACTTGTCATTGTCATTTGTGAATGGAAGAATAAAGTGCCTCATTAAGGAAGACTTGAAATCCTTACATTTTTTTTAGGCAGATGATAACACCATCTTCTTGCCCCCTTGCCCAACAACATAAGCTATCTAAACAACTTCCCAAATCTGCTCCTTTATATCCTTGAGCAATTCATTCCGTTTCTTGTCCACAAAAGGGACTTTGGTGAGTGCCAAAACACCAATATACGATTGCATCCCAACAGCAGCCTTGCCATGTGGTCTTCCCTTTTTATTGTACTCAACTACGGGTTTAATCTTTTGGATTTTTCTCTTCACAACACAGCTTATTGTGTTGATACCACGAGTTGACTTTGGCTCCTCATCAAATGTCGTTGAGCTATTAGGGTCTTTCTCAGTAGTTGTTGTGAATTTTAGACAACCTGAAAAATGGAGATTATAAAGATTAGTCTAAACACAAATTATACTCGCAAGTGCACAAGGTCAATCGTAATATAGTATGGAAAATACGAGGTCATTCCCACGAGGATTGATTTCAACTACCAATTAGTCTAATCTAATTTACTTCACAAAATAGTTTAACTACTCTAATTATATAGACAAGAAATTAAACACGTAGCATACTCATGTAAACACGAAAGGGGTTTTTGAAAGAATGATTTAATTAACGAAATTAAAAGACAAAATAAGTAGAAAGTCACGAAACACAAGATGAGAAATTCAAATTGATAAAAGCACTAGGAGAATGAATTCACCACTAGTAATCCGATCTAGTCTCCTATTCACCTACCTATTTACTAACAATTTGATGTCGCCGCTTAGTTTTCCTTTTTCATGAATTACATATGGTATTTAGGCTAACTCGTATATTCCTACATGCAATTCACCTATGGTATTTAGGTCAAATATCAACACATAGAAACTCATTAAGATCAATGAAAACCTTGAACAAGCGTGTAAACCCTAGGAGTATGGTATTTACTCTAGACGAATTACAAATCCTAATCGCAAGAAGCAAGCCTCAAATTAAGTATGTTATTTACTCTAATTTGCATCCGATTAACTCAATTAAAAGTCTAGATGGTGAACAAGCATCAAGATAATCAACCGAGTTATTAAGCACAGTGATTAAGAATCCAATATCAAACGGCAATCCATAGATAGGTAAAATAAGAAAACTAGATTATCATACTAGGGCTAAATCATGCCCTAGAAAAAGAAAATTAGTTACACATAATCATAGAATTCGACATAAGTAAAAACATAAGGAAGAAACAATCAAACTTAGCCAATAGCGGTACTCTTCCGGTGTCTCCAATTTCTCCTAGTCTTTTCATGTCTCCCCAAGGGAGTTGTTTCTCATGCTTAAATAAAACACCACACATCTATTCCTACCCTAGCTAGGCTTTTACAGCAGCCCAAGAATAAAGAAAAACCTAATTAAAACATAAATCCAAAATGGGTAAGTAATTGATTCCTCTTCCTACTTGGACTGGGATAACACATCAGCTACTTTGCACACACGTTTGGGATTGTTTCTCCTCCAAGAAAATTTGGGAAAAATATGTAAATTGTAGGTTTTGGTCTTATATTTCCAGCCATATATCTCACGCCTTAAGGAAAAATAGGAAAGTCTTCAAATAGTCATTCTTCCACAACAGCACAGTTTTGACGGGATTGCACCTTATGCTGACTTAACTTCAAAGACTGCTCTCATTGGTAGCTCCGCTAGAAAAATTCCACAATCATCTTCAAGGTCTTAGCTTTCATCTCCAATTAGTCTCGTACTAAAACTCCACCAAAAAGTCGTATTTTTGTTGAAAACAAATTACTTGCTTTGGAAAGCTGAAAATTGAGAAAATAAAGTAATAAGTCCTTTTTAAACCAAATTCTCCAACAAAAACTAAGTATAAAAAGTACATAAATGTGTAAATTTATGGACATGTCAGCAGTTGAAGTAAATCTCATATTCTTTGAGGTTTTGCTTTGAATTGTTTTGTCTTCATTCATTTGAGCCTTTGAAACTGCAGCCTCCTTACTTTGAGATTTAGAAACCATGTTTAGAGAAAAATATAACTTGTAAGGGAAAAAACGATGGTTATTTGAAAAATATGACGTAATATTATATTTCACACGTTGCTAGATAACAATTAATGTCATGCTATTTCCTTTAGCATGACGGTAGTTAAGCACTGTCATGGTGTGATAAATAAAAGAGTTTCACTAAAACACTCAAAATAGGAGCTGAAATTATAAAAAAACCCAACACCCAAAACACTTTATAAACACACCCAAAACCCATCATTACACACACTCAAAACCCATTTATAAACACACCCAAAAAATATACAATTGTTGATTTTGGGGTTAATTTTGGGTGTGTTTCTATGTTTAAATAGTGTTTGGGTTTTTTTTTTTATAAATACATGTCTAGGATTGGGTTTATTTATAAATTTGTATAAATAAAATGACGTAAACAAGAAAAAACAGTTGTCTTATTAAGAGGAAAAACATTATAAAAAAAAAAAAGGGCCAGATCTACCTCTCCCATGATTGTTTTTGTATTTTACTCTTAATAAGACGATGGTTTTGTCTTGTTTATGTCGTTTTAATTATCACACCACAACGCACGACGAAGTTAATTACCGTCATGGTGTGAAAATTAAAACGACGTAAACAAGACAAAACATATTATCTTCTCTTTATTATGATAATATCTAAATTAATGGTATTATCTTATTAAATAAAGATAATATCCCATTAATTAAGACATTTATCCCAATTAATTAATTGGCCAGATAAACTGGTTCAATTAATTAATTAAAAGAGATAATCTTCTTTTCCACGTGGCGCCTGTGATTGGAGACGAAATTATATGCTCCCACAATCATCATAATCATAATCATCATCAGTCTCCTCATCATCCACTTTGTGGGTTTGGGTTGAATCTTCTTCATGGGTTTGTGGTTATATGAATCAATGTGTGAGTGTAAATATAACGACTCTTGCCAACACGTAACAACGACTCTGTCAATTTTTTTTATTAGAGCCGAACGGCTATACGCGGGTTTTCCCTAATTTTTCAAAAGAAATTGTATAGCTGTATGCGGTGATACTCGGATTTTTCAAATTTTTTTAAAAGAAATAGTATAACCGGGCGGCTATACTGGGCTTTTCCTAATTTTTCAAAAGAAATAGTGTAGCCAAAGGGCCATACCAGTATTTTTAAACGAAATAGTATATCCGCACAGCTATACTCGGGTTTCCCATGCAGTGAGAAAACACTATCATCATCATCATTAACGTCGTCGTCTTCGTCATTACCCTCATCATAATCATCATCCTCTTGGTGGGCCTGGGTTGAATCTTCTTCATGGGTTTGTGGTTATATGAATCAATGTGTGTGTAATATAACAACGATTCTTGCCAACACTAGCTTCGCTCGGTTTGAACACTGAATTGAAATCCATGTTGTTAATGTTAATAAGTAATAACAGAACTTTGTTTATGCTCACATAATCAGCATAAACGGGTTGATTGAGATATCGAATTGATATCAGATGTGAATTATTGGTTACACTGTTTATGACTTATAAGATGAGACATTGATTGCTACATGAGTTTCAACATTTTCATACTGATATTTGGACTCACATTACTTTATTTGGATCCAAATGTAAGAGATTCTTATGCAAATAATGAAGTAATTCGATGTGTCCATATTGGTTTACTCTGTGTTCAGGAAAATCCAGATGAAAGACCCGCAATGCGAACCACAGTTCTCATGCTAAGCCAGCATTTGGAACCATTACCTCAAAAAGCCAGCATTTGGAACCATTACCTCAAAAAGCCAGCATTTGTCCTGCATAGTTGAACTGACTCATCTGATCAACCAACTAGCAAATCATTGTCATTTTCTGTTAATGAAGCCTCAATTGCTGAATTATACCCGCGGTAGTCTATATCGAACAAAGCATGACCAATCTTGCAGGGCTGTACTTAGGAAGTTCTGTGATTATTGTTTCGTTTCTCTCTGCTTTTCATGGTTGCTCTAGCTGTTCTGTTCCTTGTTAGTTTAGGTTTTTTTTTTTTGGTCTGAATTCTTGTTAGTTTAGTTAGTCTGTGGTCCATAGGGGCTCTGTGTTGGTTTGGTTACCTTTTTAGCATTGTATTTCTTGGCCTTTTATGCTTTTGTACCTTCTTTTTTTTGCTTAATCCAATGTTTTGATCAAATTTGACTTTAAAATTCGTTAAATGGCCAGGTTTTGTTTATGAAATTAGGATCAAATTCATATTAAAAAGTAAATTAAGAACGTAATTAGCTTGTTGCTACATGAATCAATTCATTAATATTTAAACCTGAGTTTGGACAATGACAGACAAAAAAAGTTCGAGTTTACCCCAAAATTACAGAGTTAGCCTAAGCCTTGCCTCAAAATTAAAGAGTTAGCCTAAGATGTATTGAAAGAGTTTAGGTAGGGGTGGGTCTCAAATCATGAGCTGGTTGCGTTAATTTTTTTTTCTACACTGATTCTTATAAATATTTGCCATATTTTCACCACTCCAAAACTCTTTTACTCATAACCTTTATCTCCTTCTCTCCAATTTATCCTCCCACGTCTCAAAATCCAAATTCTACACCCAAGGACAAACTCAGGAATTTTTATAGGAGTGGGTTAATATTTGTTTTTCAATGAGTGATTTATAAGCCCTATAATTTTTTTTAAAAAATAATGTTTATATAGACACCAAATCAAACACATATTGTCCAAAAGAAAAAAAAACATAAAACAAATATTGCATTGCAAGTGAAACGAATTCGACAATATATAATTAAATATCTCATGATGTTTTTGATTGGTTTATTATAACAGAGACATCAAACATGGGTTGAGCCAAGTTTAGTATTTCACACATCTTGTACTGGGCCAGCCTATACACAGTTCCGTCCTTGTCTACACCTTCATTGTTGGTGTGGATCATCACTCATTTATATATAAACAAATTAAATACAACGATTGATCCGTATGCAACTATGAAAACACTTAACCTGAATGATCTCATGAATATAATCTAAAATGATACATAGAAGAGTTAAGATGATATTGATTTTCCTCACACAACTATTGAAGCTGTCAAGAAAGCAAAAATCGATGAAGCGATTCATCTTTAGGCTTCCCAATAAACTTTAGAAAGCAAACAAATTTCATTATATTATTTACCGTCATGTTAAGGACATGAGTGCGAAAATACTGTGAGATGTTCCTCACCAAAGTGGTATGAAAATTCTGATGATTATGAAAGTCATGGATCATTCCAGTTAAAAACTAGGTGGATTAGGTGGATTGGGGGAATGCGAGAATTGTTGTTGCAAGCTCTTGGTGGCAACAATAAAAGAGGTGGCAGAGATGACGAAAGAAGAGAAGGCAGAGATGATAATCGAAGAGAAGGTAGAGATGGTGAGAGAAGAGACAATAGGAGGTAACGTATTCCGGATAGTGAGTCAGAGTCAGAAGAAGAACTTGAGGAACCACCACCATCGGCTAATAATCCTCGTAATCGTAATTACGAAAATTTTAGCGATTATCGGATTAAAGCCGAAATCCCTAACTTTTGGGGAAATCTGAAGATTGAAGACTTCTTGGATTGGCTTGTAGAAGTGGAGAGGTTTTTCGATATTATGGAGGTTCCTGAGCATAAAATGGTGAAGATGGTAGCTTTCCGTCTAAAAGCTACAGCGGCTGTATGGTGGGATCAATTGCAAAATTCACGGCAGAGGCAAGGAAAGCAGCGGGTTCGTACATGGCGGAAGTTGATGCCGCTTATGATGGAACGATTCTTGCCCACAGATTATGAGCAGATTCTATACCGTATGTATCTAGGTTGTGCGCAAGGCAACCGTTCGGTTTCTGAATATACCGAAGAATTCATACGTTTGGCAGAGCGAAACCATTTGACCGAGACTAACAATCAAAAGGTCGCGAGGTATAACAATGGGCTGAAGATTTCCATCCAAGAAAAAATTGGTATGCAGAATATATGGACTTTGCAGGAGGCTATTAACATGGCGTTGAAAGCTGAACTGTTGGAGAAGGAGAAGCGCCAAACCAACTTCCGTAGGAACACGGAAGCCTCTGAATATGCTACTGGTGCTTCTAGTGGCTCAGGAGATAAGGGAAAGTGCAGCAGCGAATTCGGAGGATCGCCAAAACCAACAACAGCTTGTCCAAAACAAAAACTTCAACGAAGGCAGTAGCCGGACTTTCAACAGAGGGCAGTCCCGACATCAGTCCCGAATCCGTATGCTAAGCCCATGACGGACATATGTTACCGCTGCCAAAAACCAGGCATCGTTCTAACGTTTGTCCAGAGCGGAGGCAGGCTAACTTTATCGAAGAAGTCGATGATGATGAGGAAAGAGATGAAGTCGGGGAAGACGATTATGCAGGGGCTGAATTTGCAATTGAGGAAGGAATGGAGAGGATTACCTTGGTTTTGCAGAGAGTTCTTTTGGCATCAAAGGAGGAAGGGCAGCGTCATAGTATTTTTCGTTCCCTCTGCTCAATCAAAAACAAGGTATGTGATGTGATTGTCGACAATGGAAGTTGCGAGAATTTCGTGTCAAAGAAATTGGTGGAGCATTTGCAGCTATCAACGGAGCCACATGTCAGCCCTTACTCACTAGGTTGGGTTACAAAAAGCCCTTCGGTTCGTGTTCTTTGAGACTTGCCGTGTGCCACTGTCCATTGGTAAGCATTACAGAGATGATGTATTATGTGATGTTATTGACATGGATGCATGCCATATTTTATTAGGGGACCTTGGAAATTTGATGTGGATGCGACTTTCAACGGACGAGATAATGTAATTCTGTTTTCTTGGAATAACCGCAAAATTGCAATGGCAACTACAAAGCCCTCAAAACAATATGTTGAGCCCAAGACGAGGAGTTCTAGTTTCTTAACCCTAATTAGCAGCGAGCAGGAGTTGAACGAGGCTGTCAAAGAAGCGGAGTATTTTTGTCCCTTGGTGTTGAAGGGGTTGTTGAAGCTTGGCAGAGAAGAAAGTGACATTTCACAAGACGTGCAGCAGATTTTGTCACAATTTCAGGTACTACTTTCTGAAAAGCTGCCAAACGAGCTGCAACCCATGCGGGACATACAACACCGAATTGACTTGGTGCCTGGGGCTAGCCTTACGAATCTGCCTCATTATCGGATGAGCCCTAAGGAGAATGACATCCTAAGAGAGCAGATTGAAGAATTACTGCACAAGGGACTTATCAGGGAGAGCTTGAGTCCCTGCGCAGTTCCAGTTTTGTTGGTTCCAAAGAAAGACAAAACTTGGCGAATGTGTGTTGATAGCCGAGCAATCAACAAGATAACAGTCAAGTACAGGTTTCCCATTCCACGGTTGGAGGATATGTTGGATGTTCTTGGCGGCTCAAGGGTGTTTTCCAAGATAGATTTGCGAAGCGGTTACCACCAGATTCGCATCGGACTTGGTGACGAATGGAAAACAGCGTTCGAGAGCAAGGACGGATTATTTGAATGGTTGGTGATGCCATTCGGACTGTCAAATGCGCCTAGCACTTTCATGAGACTCATGAATCAGGTTCTTCGACCATTTATTGGCTCTTTTGTCATAGTTTATTTCGATGACATTTTAATTTACAGTACCACAAAAGAAGAACATCTTGTGCATTTGAGACAAGTTTTAGATGTTTTGAGAGAAAACAAGCTGTATGTGAACCTGAAAAAATGTACTTTCTGCACAAATAAGCTATTATTCTTGGGTTTTGTTGTTGGTGAGAATGGTATGTAGGTAGATGACAAGAAGATCAAGGCAATCCTTGACTGGCCAGCTCCAAAGACAGTCTCTCTGAAGTTCGAAGTTTCCATGGTTTGGCCACCTTTTACAGAAGATTTGTGAGGCATTTCAGCTCCATTGCTGCACCCATCACAGAGTGTTTGAAGAAGGGCCGGTTCAGCTGGGGAGAGGAGCAAGAGAGAAGCTTTGCAGATATAAAAGAAAAGCTTTGCACCGCGCCGGTTCTAGCTCTTCCAAACTTTGAGAAAGTATTCGAAGTTGAATGTGATGCTAGCGGCGTGGGAGTCGGAGCTGTGCTTTCACAAGACAAGCGGCCATGCGTTCTTTTCTGAAAAGTTGAACGATGCACGTCAAAAGTGGAGTACTTATGACCAAGAGTTCTATGCGGTTGTTCGAGCTTTGAAGCAATGGGAGCACTATCTTATCCAAAAGGAATTTGTTTTGTTTACAGATCATCAAGCGTTGAAGTATATTAACAGCCAGAAAAATATTGATAAAATGCATGCTAAATGGGTGACTTTTTTTGCAGAAATTCTCATTCGTTATCAAGCATACTTCCGGCAAGAAAAGTCATGTGGCGGACGCGCTGAGTAGAAGAGCTTCATTGTTAGTCACGCTGACTCAAGAAGTTGTGGGGTTTGAATGTATGAAGGAATTATATGAAGGTGACGAAGATTTCCAGGAAATTTGGACTAAGTGCACCAATCATGAGCCAATGGCAGAATACTTTCTTAATGAAGGTTATTTGTTCAAAGGCAACCAGTTGTGTGTTCCAGTTTCCTCTTTAAGGGAGAAGCTTATTCGGGACTTGCATGGTGGAGGGTTGAGTGGCCACCTAGGCCGTGATAAAACAATTGCAGGGATGGAGGAGAGATTTTACTGGCCACAGCTTAAACGAGATGTTGGAACTATTGTGCGCAAGTGCTACATTTGTCAAACTTCGAAGGGGCGGTACAAAACACTGGATTATATATGCCATTACCAGTTCCTAACGATATTTGGCAGGATCTTGCTATGGATTTTGTCCTCGGTTTGCCCCGAACACAAAGGGGAGTGGACTCTGTATTTGTGGTGGTTGATCGGTTCTCAAAAATGGAACATTTCATAGCCTGCAAAAAGACTGCTGATGCATCAAATATAGGCAAATTGTTTTTCAGGGAGGTTGTTCGCTTGCATGGGGTTCCTACATCCATTACATCTGATCGTGACACCAAGTTCTTGAGCCATTTTTGGATCACTTTGTGGAGACTATTTGGGACTACTTTGAATCGTAGCAGCACTGCCCATCCCCATGATGGCCGACCTGAGGTTACAAACCGGACATTGGGCAATATGGTACGAAGCGTCTGTGGAGAGAAGCCAAAACAATGGGATTATGCACTACCACAGGTGGAGTTTGCATATAACAGTGCAGTCCATAGTGCAACTGGGAAGTCTCCATTTTCCATTGTTTATACTGCTATACCTAACCATGTTGTAGATTTGGTGAAACTGCCTAGAGGCCAGCAAACCAGTGTGGCAGCGAAAAATTTGGCTGAGGAAGTATAGTCGTTCAAGATGAAGTCAAGCAAAAACTTGAGCAAACTAATGCTAAGTACAAAGCTGCTGCAGATAGGCATAGGCATGTTAAAGTGTTTCAAGAAGGCGATTATGTGATGATATTTCTGAGGAAGGAGAGGTTTCCAGTTGGCACATATAGCAAGCTTAAACCAAAAAATATGGTCCTTACAAAGTGCTCAAACGGATCAATGATAATGCCTATGTTATTGAGTTACCGGATTCCATGGGAATTTCCAATACTTTTAATGTTGCAGATTTATATGAGTTCCGTGAAGATGAGGTCCTTTATCCAGATCATAACTCGGGGTCGAGTTCTTCGGAGGTGGAGGGGACTGATGTAGAACAAATGGCAGATTTTATCGCGGTTGAGCTAGAAAAAGGACGTAGCGGGAATTTGCAGATTTGTCGTCCGAGCTCCGATTAGGACGCAAAATACCATTTCGGAAAGGGAACGATGCCACGAGTCAAACTGACTACTTTTTTTTGTGACGTATGATGGATTTTGGCATTCTGAGGTCGTTTGGCCTTCCAAAACCGCATTCAAAGTTTCTTAGTTAATTTTCCGAATAAATTATGTTTTTCAGTTTTAATGTAATAACCCCCCTAGCAGCTCAAGGGTTGAGAGATGTGTATTTAGACAGATTTGGTGAACGTTTTTGATCATCTCAGATTTTAATAAAATTATCCCAAGAGAATTCCTCTTAATTTCTAGTGGAATTCAGATTTCTTGTTACTCAAGGTTTTCGTTTGAAACCTTTGTTGCTTGTGCTGCGTCACATTTCATTGATATCAACATTGATGACCACTGACACTCCAAAATCAAACATAGATATACATAATGTGAAGGTGCCTGCACTACAGAATACAGAGACGATATTAACAAGAGATTTCAATGGCTTTGACATCAGGCTTCTTCACCTCTGCCTTTGGAACAGTGGCACTCAGAACCCCATTCTCCATTGCAGCCTTAATCTCATCCACCTTTGCTTCTTCACCTCTGCCTTCCGGAGAATGCGAAGGTAGACGAGATTTAGGCTGCAATGGAGAATGGGGTTCTGAGCGTCACTGTTCCCAAAGCAGAGGTGAAAAAGGCCGATGTCAAAGCCATTGAAACATTAATATTCTGTGTCCAATAATCAAAGTTTTCTAGAATTATTAATATATACCTTTGCATTGCATCAGTTATGTGTCTTGTATCATTCTTAGATGCATAATCTATGAATTGTTTTGAGAATTTCCCCGCATATATCGTCTATATCTTCTATCAGTTATAGTTTGAGCACTTCTCTTCAAACAATTTCACCCATGGCACTTTCGTTCCAACAAGATTTATATATATGGAGGAAATAAAAATAGATTTCAGATTAACCAGCAACAAATGCTCCACAGAATCTTTAATTATTAAGTAGCTTCAACATATACCTTAAGCATAAACCTTCTCAAGCATCCAAACTTATCACTCTGACTCACTCTTAACAAATTCTAACAGAAACAAATCAAAGCAAACACAGCTCACTAGCCAAACACAACCTGCTGGTACTCAAACAGATTCTCCATCGTTAAATAGATGGTTTACTTTAGGAATCCGGTGTAGTTCCTCCAACACATTAGGAAACAACAGTCGTATTCTCCTCAGAATTTGTTGGTACGGTGACGTGCAGGTGCAGTCAAACTATCAACAGCGTTCCTGAGGCTTTTTGGGATATCATGCTTGAACCTGCGCCAAAACTTCCTCGCCAACCAAATGACAAGACGAATGGTGTGGATTAAAGCGATGCACAGAAGCAATGAACCCCAAGCAATATTGGATGTATTAAATAAATCATCATATTCATATGATTCAAAAAATTCAGTATCAGGGATCACTAACGCGAGAGCCTGCATATAGGTAAATGTCATAGAAGAGAGAGTGATACACATGGCCATTGATAAAAGCCACATAATTAGACGATTCTGGAGCGGAAATCCTCCAACAAGCAACAGGGTGACACTGAGAGAAGCAAGAAACGAGATGGTATTCAATCTTACGAACATGATGAACCCTTCTGGGAGGTGGTTGCCTGCCACTGCAGTTCCAGCTAAGCATCTGTTATCATCGGTGCAATAAGAAATAGTTCCATTTGTTTTATCCTCTCCCCAAACACCACCGGGTGGGTTAATTACAGCTTGGAAAGTTGCAGTTGATATCATGGTTGCCACAACCATCAGCATGTCACGTGTTGCTTCCACCCAAGTTTTGGGGTATTCCAAGCAATTTACCAGTGCATTTATCAGACAGCGAGCTGTTGCTACTGTTTTGTACCAAATCTTACCAGCAGGAGCGGCAGTAGTTCTCGATGGTGGTGATTGGCGATCAAGCTTGTT
Organism: Prunus mume; assembly: GCF_029339155.1. NCBI lineage: Eukaryota > Viridiplantae > Streptophyta > Magnoliopsida > Rosales > Rosaceae > Prunus > Prunus mume. The sequence continues at coordinate 1,334,995 of NC_142701.1, forward strand.
GCTTTTTCTTTCCATGCCAGGCTCAAGCAAAATTTGATCAAGTTCAGGTTTAAGGCTGCTCGGGTCTCTTGGGTTTTGCTCTGAGCCATTTGCTTCTGCTTTTACAGCAGGTATCGTCTGCACAAGTCGTACCATTAATATATTCAAAAATCTATAGTAAATTTAGCTTTTCTCCTTGAAACTCATTTTTTCTTACCTGCAGCCTGTTACCTAATTTTTCTATCAATAAAACCCTAACTTATATAACTAAAACATAATGATTAAGATCCAACTAAAGCAGTTGCCTAATCAATCTACAAATCTAATTATAATAATGACTTTATTTTTTAAATGATTTGGTGTACTTTAATGTTTTTTTTTTCCAAATTTGTGACTTTTTTTATGAAAAAAGTTTAGGGGGAGATTGGCTACTATCACCACCAGCGCCAAGGTAGACCTACAACCTCAAACCAGAAGAATTTAAGCTCGCACCCAACTGTCAAATACCACGATTATGAATTTATGTAGAAAATTACAAATCGTACACTAACGAGGATTGCTGGCAGCAAGACTCGAACACTAATGGAGTTACACACACTACAGGCACCTTACCAAATTTGTGACATTTAATGTTCTTATTTGTTTCTTTGTCTTCTTTCGGTGTGGGATTTTTTATTTTTTTATTTTTGCGCAATATATTCAATTTTCATTCCATCAATTGTTACCAATTCTCTTTAATTCAAATTTCGTTTATAGATTAATGTATTCATTCTTTTAAATTCAAAATTATTATGTACCTATTTTAAATTGTATTTTCAAATATAAGTAAATCATTGTACTTAAAAATATAGGTAAATTAATATACGAAGTCTTTGCGAAAAACATAAATAATTATAGGTAAATAATTTACTTAAATAATCTAGGTAAATTAGGGACCTGAAAAATATAGGTGCATATAGATAAATAGTGAACCTATACCTTTTTACTTATCTATATATGTAAATGTAAATGACGTACCTATCTTTTTACAAAATATAGGTAAATTACCTATACAATCTAAATAATTTACCTTTAAAGCCTAATTCGAAAATTTACATATATAGTCTATTAAATTAGTATATACCTACGAAATATAGGTACAATACTAGTGATTATTTACCCACGTATCGCCATATTTTGTATATCATTTTCCTATACCATCTAATTAAATTAATCTACCTACAGAATATATGTAAGTTACTCAGTAATTATTTACCTGTGTATCACTATAATTTTCCAACGGACAATTATCTAAGTAATATATTTTCGACAAAGACTAATTTGTATATTAAGTATATTGTCATTGTTCAACTATAATATTATTCTTAGGGTTCATTACACTTTCGTACCCTATGGTTATACTCTTAAGACATGTCAGTTCCTATCTTTTTAATTTTTACAGTTAGATATCCGGGTCTTGTAAATTTGTTACAATGTGGTTCCGTTAGGGTGGAGAGAGAGAAATAAACAATTTTAATATTTTTTTAATATTTTAATCAGTTTTAAAAAAAATTTAAAAATAAAATGTGGGACTCATAGTGCCATGTAGACAACTAATGCAGAGATCTAACTGAACCACATTGTAATAAATTTAAAAGATCGGGGTATGTTATTGTAAAAATTTAGAAAGTAGGGACTAACATATCATAAGAATATAACCATAGGGTACTAAAGTGTAATCAACCTTTATTTTTATTTAGGTATACTGTATTTCTTGATTTTGTTTTGGTCGAATCCTTTTTTTATTGATTAGATGCCCAAATAATAGGGATTAAACATAAATGCTAAAAATCAAGGATATTTTAATGAAATGCTCCATTCCAGCTGATTTATATTAGTCATAGAGTTGCAATCAATAACATCTATACAAATTTATAAATAAACCCAATCCTAGACATGTATTTATAAAAAAACCCAAGCACTATTTAAACATAGAAACACACCCAAAATCAACCCCAAAGTCAACTTTTTGGGTGTGTTTATAAATGGGTTTTGAGTGTGTGTAATGATGGGTTTTGGGTGTGTTTATATATTTAAATAGTGCTTGAGTTTTTTTATAATTTCAACCCCCATTTTGGGTGTTTTAGTGAAACTCCCTTTTAACTATTTTCCGTGTTTTCTCATTTATTATTTTCTCCTTTTTAGTTCTTTGTTCAATTTATTTAAGAGTGATAAGAGATAGGTGTGATATAGTTTGTGAACATATAACCCACGTCATTTGGGAACTCAATACCAGCAGTTTAAACACAAACTCAATATACCAACCAGGACTAAATGCGGACTTGTACCTAACACACTAAATAGACAAGGAATTCCCGAAAATCATCATCATATGAGGAATATATGATAAGAGTATATATAGCACAAACTTACCCCATGAGATGATGCAGTGGTTTCCAAAGTGCTTTCTGAAATGTCAAGGGCTGTCATGCCCCTACCATTCACGACCTTTAAGTTGGTCCTTCTATCCCAAGTCAAAAGGTGCACAACCTTGTGATGATGGTACATCGTTGCCAAGTGCAAAGGAGTATTTCCTAAGTTGTCTTTTTTGTTTATCAACATTCGAAACTCGCCGTTTTTGAGAAAATATTTGACAAGATTGTCTTTGCCAAATCTTGCTGCAACATGGAGTATATTTTGGCCACTTGAGTTCTTCAATTCCTTTGAATCGGGACAATGTCGAAGCAGCTCTTTAACAATCTTGACATGACCTTTGCTTGATGCTGAATGGATTGGAAAGTTGCCACCATGATCCATTTGATGAGAATCAGAGAGGCGTATTTCTAATAAGAAACGAACCCCATCTAGATAATCAATTGATGCTGCACAATGCAGTGGAGTCCTCCCTTTCTCATCTTTTGAGTTCAAGATATTTGCTTCCATGTTTGATATTATCTTTAGGACTTCTGGCGTCAGAAAATGAATCAAGTATAAACAAAAATTTAATTTAAAAAAAAAAAAGAATTATTAATTGAATGTACGTACCTTTATTATGGCATCCAAGAATTGCAGCAAGCAAAGGGGAATTGCCTTGAATTTGTGTGTTCTTGTCAACTGCTCTTTCATTCATGATCTTCAGGATCTCAACAAGTCCTTGTTCAGCGGCCAGATACAAAGCGGACTTTTGTTCCTTATTAGTATACAGTGAAACGGCAGGATCGGCCTCTATCAAACGCTTGGCTGCTGATTGGTGACCTCCAATCAAGGCCTCGTGTAGGGCAGTGTTTTCCTCATTATTTTTCATCCTTAGCAACGTCAATACATCATCATTAGTTTCAACATCTGTTGTTCCTCGTGCTTCACGGAGAAGAGTGTTTGTGGTATCTACATCTCCGGTTTTGGCCGCAATGTGAAGCGCAGTGTCGCCCTCAAAGTTTTTCTCTAACAAAAGAGGCTTGTGAAGTTGTAAGATCTCAGCCGCTAGTTGGGCATGGCCGAAGGTCACAGCTATGTGAACAAATGTGTTATTCTCGGGGCTCCGTCGAGACAGAAGCTGAATGCTAGCATTCGGATCATGAAGCTTCTTTGCAATAGTGTCGTTAAAGATACCCTTCTTACCCTCAGTTGCATAGCTGTACAGCTGCTGGTACAAGCGCAAGTTATCAGGATCCTCAAAGTCCCCTGTTTGATGATGCGCTCCTATTTGCATTGATAGTAGTTCCTTTACACTCCGTCCCAACCTAGTACAAACATTTCCAAATTGCGCCCCATTTTCTACATCTACCCCTGCTTTGTATTGACACTCCTTTGTATTGACATTGTCGTCATTGTCATCAGCCATGCTGACACTATCAGCCTGCGGTCTCACCGTGGCCTCGCCCAGTTCTTTGTCTGCCATATTTGGAGCCACAGAGAGAGAGAGAGAGAGAGAGAGAGAGAGAGAGAGAGAGAGAGATGGAACAATAGCTTGCTTTAATAGTCTTGAAAGTAAAGCAGGAAGACACTGTTCTCGTTCATATTCAATAATTTGTTGAAAAGTCAAGAATGTGAGCCCAAAAATGATAGAGCCCACTGTCTAATTGATTGAAGAAAAATAGTGATGAAGTTTGTCTGCTATATTCCCTTGAGAGCCAACTACACATCCACGGGAAGCTATCAACTTTGCCTATAAAAAGGCTTCATCCTTCCCTTGCGTGGGACACACCATCTGAAAAGAAATGAGAGCCCAGGTAAAGAGGAAAGAAAGGAAGGGAACAAAGAGGGTGAGTGAGTGAAGAGGAAAAAAGAGCAAAGAGAAATTCTCCAAAAGAAAAACATCAGTGAGCCACACGTATTGTAAACACTAAAGTTATAGTCTTATTCTTTTACATAGTAGAAAAATTACTGATGTTGCTCTCCGAGGACGTAGGTAAGGCCGAACCTCGTTAAATATTGTGTCTTTTTTACTTTACGTGGAATGAATCTTACGATGTCGATTTGATAAATAAAAATGGATGTAGTTCTAGCCTTACTACGTCTATGTTTTAAAATAAATTTGAAGTGTCATCATTGTTTCTATGTTACTGTTTTAAGGTAAATCGACGTTTTATTTTAAATTTGCTTATTGGGGAAGACGATTTATGCCTCTTTGGAACAAGAAACCCACTCCCACTTTAATGTTTACATACAACCTGGATATTGACGTCCAAATGGACTATTCATACTTAAAAACTTGCATTTTTCATAAAACCTTAAGATACATCTTACTTTAACAATTCTGTCATAGTTCAAAAACCTATCACATATATACAACATATACCACTACTCCTGATGACTACATAGTTCAATTAAGCCAAATTGATCGTCTCGTCAAACGTCAAATAATGATGTAACTGTGAAATCCACCACAAATCCTGACAGCCGAGTCCAACTAGTCCACGTGAAACTGATTTCGGAAAAGAAAAAGAAACATTAGTCTGCCATCTTTGTTTTCTCAGAACCTTATTCCACCTTAGTTATCAAAGATAAATGCCCCACAGTACAGTAGTGCTTTACAAGTGTTGAAAGTAAAGCAGGAAAGCAGGAAGACACTACATGTTTCTCGTTCATCTAAAATACTGTTCAGATGCTCATGAAGGAATAATTCATTCTTCATGTTGATGCATGTCTCCTTCTAGGGAATACTTAGTAGGCAAATACTACTATTTTCATAATCGCTGGTTTACGTACGTCATTATTGTCGTACTCGTCGTAAGCCATGCCGATGCTATCAACGGTCTCACCATTGGAGGCCTCCGCGGTTCTTTGTCTGCCATATATGGACTTGCGCGTTGCCTTAGATTAACTCTGATCTTAATTATATGAAGTTAATCTGAATAGAGATAATTAAGTAATTAGATACAATCTAATCAACGGTGTGTACCGTGTACGTACTTAATTAGAACATTAATGATGGAAGTGGAGGAGCCCGAGAGAGAGAGCGGGAGAAGTGAAGCTACAAGAGCAATATTCTTAAAATTCATAAATAAATAAAATTCTGCAGTTTATTACAAAATTATTTATTCCTTTGCATGTTGTAAATGCGTGAGTTGGTGGATGACCACCATACCTCTTAGTATTCCACCGTTGGATTTTATGTAACCTATGCACTAAGTATTTGTAATTAGTGCTTGTAACCTATAGGTATATTGTAAATGATGGTATTCAATCTCCTATCTTGTAAGCCTATAAATAGGTGGTTCTACCAAAGATTAAGAGAAGAATAAACATGGTGAAACTTTATCTTTAGCATATCACTTCTCTCTACATTTTCTCCCTCTAGTTTTATAACACGTTATCAGAACGACATTGCTCTTGGTATGTTTTCTTTCTCTGAATTTTCATTCTTCTTATATGAGCTAGAGTCATCACATGGTATAGAGTTTCTTTATACTCACCATCAGACTTCATCATGCTCATTTAAGGAAAAAAATTTCTTATTCTTATTACACATGAATATAATGCCATGGTTTTTTTTCTTTGTTTATTTAATTTTAAATATGATCTTAATTATTATGATGAGTTTGTATTATACAAAAGATCAGGGCCCGAAGTTCCTCGATCCTCATCATATAACTAGATTAGGACCTAGAGTTCTTTTGACTGAATCAGAACCTGAAGTTCTTTGATTCCAAATAATTGATGGCGTGAAGTTCCGCGAATTTAAAGAGCACATAAGGAAATGAAACTCCTCAATTTTGTATTAATCAAAATCAGAATTCCATGAGGCCTACATATGTCAAGAACCCGAACCAGAAGTTTTGAGTGCATATACATCGATTTGAGTATGAAGTTCAAAGCACAACTATTAATTTAATTTATTTAGATCTACGTATTCGAACCTGAAGTTTCGAATATATATTGATATGAACCTGAAGTTCATAGTTTTTCATGGATCTTAATACTATACATGAACCTGAAGTTCATTACTTATTTGTGCCTATATGAACTTGAATTGGATGGAAATCCAATTCTTAAACTTGTAGTTTTATCTACATATTGAATCCACATTAATATTGGATTATCTTGAATTTCATAGTCTTTAATTAATTTATTTTATTTCCTTGTTTATACCAATTTACTCATTTTATTTTATTTTATTTTATTTATGTTGGGTTATTAGTTAATTTTGTTTTACAATGGTAATGTTTTGTATTACCGCCCAAATATTGACAGTCAGAGGCGTTTATTGGAGAAACTTCCTACTTTCTTTTGTGGATAGGAAGTTTATGATGTCATGAACCAGAAGTTTATGAGGCTCCAATATTACACAACTATTAAAAGTAGTTAAAGATTATGATATTATGAACCAGAAGTTCATTGACCGGATAACTTTTATGTTGTGGCATGACTATCTTGGCAATCCATGTTCCACAATGATACATAAGATTTTTATAAATTTGTAAGGACATTGTTTAAAGACTCAAAATATTGTCTTGTCCAACAAATATCATTACAAAGAATGGTCACAAATAAAAGTTGTCATAAGATCATCTCAGTCAAAAATTGACTTGAGCCATCTTTCCTGAAATAATTTCAAGGGGATATTTGTGAGCCTTTACAACATTTAATTATGGATCATTTCACCAGTTTTATTGAATGTGCCTACTAAAATGGTCACATATTTGTCTCTTGTCAAGACGCTTACGAGCACAACTCCCACATTATCCAATCCAGTCAATTTGAATTGATAATGATGGTGAGTTTATTTTCCTACATTTTGAGACAATTTTCCCCCCGTTAGGGGGAGAAATGACAATTCCTGAGGAACGTCGTGAAATATTGTTGAATTGGTCCGCTTTTGTCTGATCAAGATAATGCATATATAAAGTTATGAATATGCAAGCATGGATTGATATTCATGTATCACAATCCATTAACATGGCAATAAGTGACTATATATAATGCATGCATGGAGTATGACAAAAATATAGGTTCTAAAAACTTAACTCCCTAGAAATGGAGATTATTTGAAAAATTCAAGCCCTATCAAAAATAACGCTCTATATGAGGTTATGATCTACATATTCTAATTAATTCATCGTAAAAGAGATGTTTGTCCCATAAGTGACAACATTAGCCCCTGAAGAGGCATTGGTACCCCAAAGCAATGAGATGCTTATAAATTATGCATGCGCATGCACGTGAGAATTGTGGGATCACGAATTGATGATACATTTGGTTTATTAGTAACTAGGCAATTCCATTTATCACTAAATAAGAAGGGTTGGATATTGAATCTATAACTCAAACACCAAATTACAAATGTTAAGTATGAAGGTTATGAATTGGTGTTTGTGAAGTGAAATAAAATCACTAATATGACATAAGGTTTCCTGGTAGAGACATAGTTTTAGTCTCCCATCTCATTGTAGATGCATCCACATTTCTATAAGTGCAGTTGTTATTTTAACGCAAAACATATAGCATGTGTTAAATGCATATTTATTAAGACTATATGGTACATGGAAATCCTTAAAGCTCATGAAATACTTGAGATATATGGATGAAGTGACCCCTTGAAGGATATAAAGTACCACAATATTCTTAATTAAGAGTTTAAGTATTTTAAATTCAAATTTGATATTGTTGTAACATATTCTAACTATTAAATTAGTTGTTGATGCTCCTAAAGATTTCAATCATTTGAAAAGTGAAAAGCAGGTCGAATAGTGTGATAGACGATCATGTATGAAGACAATGTTGCTTGTATTGCTCAAATCAGAGAAGGGAAGATATTAATCAGGGGGAGCATCCCAATTCTACTACATAGAGGACATATGTGCGTTGTACTCTTTTTCCCTTCGACTAGGTTTTTGTCCCATTAGGTTTTTCCTAGTAAGGTTTTAACGAGGCAACATAAGTGTATCCAACACCATATCAATGATCCACAAGAAAGTTTCACTCTTTTTCCCTTCGCTTTGGTTTTGTCCCACTGAGTTTTCCAAGCAAGGTTTTTAATGAGGGAACTATGTCATTGTATGGTGGACATCCAAGGGGGAGTGTTGTAAATGCGTGAGTTGGTGGATGACCACCATACCTCTTAGTATTCCACCGTTGGATTTTATGTAACCTATGCACTAAGTATTTGTAATTAGTGCTTGTAACCTATAGGTATATTGTAAATGATGGTATTCAATCTCCTATCTTGCAAGCCTATAAATAGGTGGTTCTATCAAAAATTAAGAGAAGAATAAACATGGTGAAACTTTATGTTTAGCATATCACTTCTCTCTACATTCTCTCTTTAGTTTTATAACATTGCACAAGTTTTTTAGGAAGAGTAATGCTACACTTACCACATTTATATCCCACATTTTCATACCACCTTATGTGGCAGATGAAGTGGACAATCACAGCAATTAAAAAGTGTCAATAAATCATAAAAGATAAGAAAACTTTAAATTAATTTTAATTGATGTGTTGTCCACCTCATATGCCACATAAAGTAGCATGAGAATGTGGTATACAAATGTGGTAAGAGTAGTATTATTCTTTTAGGAATTATAAGAATATTAGGCATGAAATAATAAGATGAGGAAAGTTTTAGGCTTTGTTTGGGAAATGGGGGATTTCGGTTTGGATTTGGAGGCCCCAAAACCAAATCGGAATTGGCCCAAATACACTTTAAGATTTCACAAGCTCAAATCTTAGGATTTCGCATGAATTTTTTTTTTTTTTTAATTTTAAGAAATGCCTTTTAAGAGTAGGTATTTGACAAATCCATCCCCGAAATATTTTATTTTTTTAAAGACTAAAAATGTTTAATTACCTCGAGGCTAATGGACCTTGAGGCTTCAATTTCATTAATTTGATACAAAACGTATCCAAATTTGACCAATTCACCCTGTCTCTTACATTGATCGTCTGGTCAAACATCAAATGCTGATGTGGCAACTGTAGAACCCACCACATATCCTGACATCCTAGTGCAAATAGTCCGTGGGAAACGGATTTTCGAAAAGAAAAAGAAACATTAGTCTGCCATCACTACTAAAAAAAGGCTCAAAAGAGATTGAGTGCTATCAGTCCCTTTTGGCTTCTTTAGGGACTAAAAACATTGCTTATTCTAGTATAAAGGGGTCCTCTATTGATAATATGTCACTGATTATAAAAATTAGTGCCTAATGTTTGTAATGAGTCCCACAATCCTAACACCCGATACGAGTACATTAGTCCCAAATAAATTCGTTCCTAATATAATCAAAAGGCACATAATGCTCATCATTCCCTACTGAAATAGAAAAGCATTTTCATTATTTAGATATATTTATATTTATTTGGTGTGTTTTTATATTATTTGTAATTTTCAATTTATCCACCATCCGTGCCTGTAAAAAATATTCTTTTAAAAGTTTTCATATATTTAAACATTAGCAACCCAGCCTCAATCCTTGCCTTTCAAACATTCACTGGTTTTTTTTTTCGTTTTCAAATATTCATTGTTTCTCAAATAAAAGAATTACATTCCTAATGGAAATACTTATATTCAACACTTCCGAAAATAATGAGAATACACCATACACAATAATTCCATTAATCTTTTCATAATGAAAATACAGAAAGTGTTGCAAGTGGTGGACCTATCGTTAGGACTATTGCATATAATATTTTCATACTGGAAACAGACCAAGTATTGCAAGTGGTCAACCTTTTTAACAACGATATTACAGTTATGATATTAAAAACCAAAAACTTACTTGGAAAAGAGAAAAAATACAGAATTTCATTAAGCTCCACCTTGCTATTCACCATTAACTGCCATTCAGCTCCTCCTTGCTTGACTTGATTCGCCATTGAGTTTCCCCTTACTTGACTGGATTTGCCACAATCACTCAACTAAGTATTGGCTTTCCTCTGGCCAAAAGGTAATTGTTATATCTTCTCAATTAGATAGCTGACTTGTCTTAAGTCATTCATGTGGGGACACTAAGATAAGTATATAGGTGCTCAGTGGAGAGTGAGTACAACACAATCCATGAATAGATGTTGAATGAAAGTCTACCTACATGTCAATCCTTAGGACCACTATAACCTAGTTTAACTGCACTTTCACTTCCCTTAAGACCAAGTGAACTAAATTCCACTAATTTTTTTTTTCAAGAGACTTGTAGCTCAAGTGGTAAGAGTAGTTATTCATGCACTCAAGGTCCTATACTCGAATCCCCTCTTCAATATCCCTTGTATGAAAAATAAAAAAACTACTCATATCTTGCATAAACCATTTCATATGCAATTTAAATTCCCCGTTTTAACCAAACTGAACCATAAAGTATTGAGGCATTCCACACCTCCCTAAACATGAACTATGATCAATATGGTTAAAATTGAATCATTTTTACCTAAAAATTCAATCGAACTAATTACAATATGATAATTTAATTTGATTCGGTTTTGACAAAAATCATAAAGAACCCTAAACACAATCGAATCATTATTGCCTTGCACCATTAAAGCTCGATGGTCCAAATCAACCGTCAACCATGTATTTAATTTGTCCACATTGAAGCCAAAGCAAGCCACTCATTTCATTATTCATGACATTTTTCACACACAAAATACAAATTACAATGAAAAGTTGTTCCAGATCTCCAACGTATCCATCATTTGATCTTACAATTTTAATATATTAATATATTATATACTGAAGAATATAGATGGCCTCAAATTCTCAATTTCAACCAAAGATTTCAATGGCTTTGGCATCAAGCTTCTTCACCTCTTTCTTGGGAACAGTGACACTCAGAACCCCATTCTCCATTGCCGCCTTAATCTCATTTACCTTGGCATTCTCGAAGTGAAACCTCCTCAGAACTTGCATTTGCTGCGCCCACCTGTGCCTACTTGTCGTTCTTGTCCTACTTCTCTACATTCCTCTCTCCTGATCCAAAGCACCTGTTGTCTTCAACCTCCACCTTCACCTCTTCTTTCTTGACCGGAATGTCGCCTTGAACACATGAGCTTCTGGGGTCTCCTTCAATCTATTCTAGTGTTGAAAAGCAGAATTTTCCGGAAAATTCGGGAATGGAGAGTGATGAGGAGGAAGGGGTGGAAATCCTTGAAGGGTCCCAGAGATCAGAGAGAAAGGGTCGAAAATGCTGCTTTGTCGGAAGTTGGGGATGATCGACATGGTGAAAACTGATGGGTTTTGTTTGGGAATTGAGTTGTTGAATTATGCTTTGCTTTTGGTTGAAAGCGGAGGATTGATTGCGTATTTATACGGGGCCTGAGAGTTTTCGAGGATAGAGTAGACTGGTGAAATTGGTACTTAGGTGACGATGGGTAAATTTAAAAGATATTCAACCAAGAACGCAGCAAACTTCACACTCTAGACCTTGACCAAATACTCTTATGACTAGTCAACTGTCATATATGAATTATACCAAACAATAACATACACAGAGCATACAAAGATGTACCTGCAAGCTTAGAGAATTACTAGTAACAACCTAAGCACTCAGAAAGACCCGTCAATTTAGGCATCCCCTGTACTAGCAACAACTATGGTGAAAGTGTGTGAAGACAGCATAATCAAGCAAACACCAAACAACAGAAAAAGATGACTAGTCAACCGCACAAACCCAAATGACTAGTCAACTATCAAGAACACAAACCCAGAAAATTTACAGAGTTGGAAACAGCTGTTCACAGGAAAACCCACCATTGGGAAAAATTGGGGGTCATCAACCGACCAGGCAATCCACTAAGTAGAAAAAGATTAGTACAAAGGAACACAAGCAAGCTCAAGAAAAGCCTAGATCTATTTAGGAAGATGAGCTATACCATCTCTGTGCAATCTTCTTCTCCAACTTAGCAAAGCTTGAAGCTCAGTTTTTCATGGCAATAGCAGCTCCTTCTCCAGCTCGTTCATCTCATGGCACTAGCTTGCAAGCTCCAACACAAATCGAAACCAAAATTTGGATTCAAAGGAGAATGACCAATTTCTTCAAGAAACCATACTCTTGAAGAAATCAGTCTTGAATATAACCTAGATATAAATGAGGGAATGATTTAAATAGCTAGATGCAGATTCGTGTTTCAAATGCAGTTTTTCAAAAAGAAATCAATTGGAAAAACTCATAGATGAAATATTTGGTTCTCTCTTGAGGAAGAAGAAGAGAAAGATAGCAAGCCAATCTTTCCAAAACTTCCACCCAAAAGAGACAGCCGCCAAATGACCAAAATCGTAGCCTTTACATACCAAAAAATTCCTTAGGTCAGAAACCCACAAGGCAGCAGAGAGAGAGAAAGAAGAATAGGACAAAACAGTTTGTTATCCAGCTGGAAATCCTACAGAGCAAGGATGACTAGTCATCTTTTTATGAAGACTGTTTAATGTAATGATAAGCAATGCTCAATACCTTTGTCAACTTGCTTGTGCCACCATAGAGCAGAGATTAGAGAAGAACACCAAGAAAAGTTTTTCTTAATCTAAACTTGAGCTTGATAAATAACAATACACATCCCATTACAAAGTTGTCAAGGGAAGCCAAAAGAAAATTACAAAAACCATACATTAACAACTGGGCCGTTAGAACGCTATATATGATTTTCTTCTCGAACTTTCTAGGATTCCCAAGCATCTGTCTGTTGTGGGCTCGTAACAGTTTATGAGATAATTTATCATATCATGTTCATTGTTGTTAGAATGCAGCTAAACTCAAATTTCCTCCTTTTAAAATATAACTATTTATGTATTGTTCAGTTTCAAATTGTTTTTTTCTTCAACCAACTCAAATGGGGTTAAACCCAAATTTCCCCTCTTCAAAATACAACCATTCATGTATTGTCCAGACTCAAACAGTTTTTTCCTCCAACTTTGCAGGACTCAAAATTTAAGTCCGTAACTTTATTAATTATTTAAGAATTGTTTAACTCTAAAATTATTTTGTGTTTAGTTTTTCTTAAGTTAATTTTAGTTTATACCATCGTGAATTATTTTTCTGAACATTTTAACATTAAAAGAAAATCTAATTTTGAAAATAAAAATCTAATTCATAAATGATAAAGGACAAACACACACATACTAGGAACAAAAAAAGTGTGTATTTATGTACTTTAGGGTAATTTTGAGGTTAGACTAGTTAATTACCATTTTGGCCGTTGGATTTCGTTTTGGGCCGTTGGATCTTTTTTATAAGGTCATCTTTTTTATAAGCCTTTTTGCACACGCTTGGCTCATGTAAGAGGCCTTTTTTTATTCACAGCGTGTTAGCGCAACTCTACAAAGTTTTTTTAATCTTTATTTTGCAATTGTAATTTTTAGATGTCGTCTTGTATCACTTGACTTACAAAGTTGCGCAGCCATTGTTGGGGCTCTGCTCACTATAAACTTATATGATATTGTAAGTTTCTTCCAATGTCTCATATAAAATTATATTGTCCCGTGAATATGAATATGAATCATGCATAAGTGAGCAATCCATCCTTTAAATGATAAAACCGAGGTTTTTACATTGTTATTCACTATCATATTGCGATATGTTAGCAATTCCACATATTGTATGAAGTTTCTCACAAACATGGTGTGATGATGGATGAGATTTAACTATTGTAATTTTGATAGCTTCGAAGTTCGAACATCAAAAGGAAAAAGAAAAACTAACTGTGAACCCATAATAAAATATCTTAGGCCCACTTTCTCAACAGTCCTAGAAAGTTCAAAAAAAAAATATCACAAAACTGTTTTTCAAAACTAGAAAGTTCTTGGGCAGCTTATATAAGCAACCAAAGCCTCCACAATTCTCCAACTTTTGAAGCGAAGCGGCAAATTCCGAATTCGATACTCAAAACTTTCTCATCATCTCAAACAAACCCAAGACCAAGAGATTCAACCAATTCATAATGTCGATCATCCCAAGCTTTAGACGAAGCAGCATTTTCGACCCCTTCTCCCTTAATCACAGGACCCCTTCAAGGATTTCCCATTCCCTTCCTCCTCATCACTTTCACATTACCGAATTTTCCCAGGAAAATTCAGCTTTCTGAACACGGAATTGATCAGGAAGGGCCGAAGCCCACGTGTTCAAGCGGACCTTCCGGTGAAGAAAGAAGAGGTGAAGGTGGAGGTTGAAAAGCGGTGCTTGAGATCGGTATGTGGAGAAGGAGGACAAAACGACAAGTGACAGGTGGAAGCGCACTAGCCAGCAAGTTCTGAGGAGGTTTCAGCCCGACTTAGAATGCAGGTAGCGAGATTAAGGCTGCAATGGAGAATGGGGTTACAGGTCACTGTTCAAGCAGGTGAAAAGGCCGATGTCAAAGCCATTGAAATCTCTGGTTAATTAATTGAAAAAAATAGAGAGATGTGTCTTGTAGCATTAATATTCTGCGTCTAATAATTGAAATTTTCTAGAGTTATTAATATATACCTTTGCATTGCATCAGTTATGTGTCTTGTTTATACCAAAATGAGCAGCCAATGAACATCAGACACGTGGACCAAGATGGAGCTATGGGAGCCTTCGGCATCTAGCTTCGACATCTTATCTACCGATCGCTCTATTAGGGCAACCTTACCACCAGGACACGTGGCAGTCTCACAATCGATGTCCACAGTCCCACATCGAAACTCTAAGCAAAATGCACACTTCCCAAGGCCTATAAAAGACAACTATCCCAGCTTGGCAGGTAATCAATCAGAACTCACGGCATACTATCTATTGATCTGCAGTTCAAACTTACTAAATCCGTACTTACTTAAGCATCGGAGAGCCTTCGGCCGGCTACGCCACATCGGTGCCTAGGGCTTACCGAGGCGTTTGCTATCTTACAGGTATAACACCCTTGGAAGCTATAGCGTACCCGAGGAAAAACATATCACTAAGTTGCGGAAAATGCAGAACCATTTTTCCGAGTCGCGGTTTGGCGCATTCGTGCTGGGAAGCGATAACAATCAACCTACAATTCCTAAAAACTTGGGAACCACCGGAGACCACAGTTCCTATCAAGGATGGACTCGCGTGCGGTGTGCCAAGTGGAGCAAGCCGTGGCACCCTAGCACCCCCAATTAATCCTCCAAAGATGCTTGAGACCACAGTCGGCCGGAGCTTCTGCTCAAATGACCTCCCTACTGAGGGAAATGGCTAAGCTCAAGAACATAACAATCTCCTCTCATCCAAAGTAGAAGCGAAACACGGCGGTTGCTTAACCAAGTAGCATTGAAACACAAATTGGAACTAAAGCGATCTTCCCAGTGCGGACCTGAGAAGGAAAGAGGGGGCAAAGGCAGCGCCTGCGCCTTAAGCGATTGGTGGTCCCACTCCTCGAGACCAGCCTCATGTGCCGAAGAAGGTGTACCGATTGGTCATCGGATCAGCGACAAGAAGGATGCCGACGACATAGGTCCCAATCGGGGTTAATGCCGCTGCGGACTTCGCGAATGAAGGTCCTAGGAGATAAATCGCCCCTTAGGAAGGTCGGGGTTTGGATTCGGGAATGGAATACGGACGATGAGTACGTCCCCACCAGAACCGAATCAAACTACCGTTCGAAACTCCCCGAAGTATTGAAGGCAAAACCACCAAGTCGAGAAGAACTTCCAAGACTTGATTCCAAAGGAGGTCCCAAGCTAAGAGCCGCTATCAAATCCGCCTTTCGAGAGAATCGAGAAGATGGAAGATGACCAAACCCGTTCCCAAGTTCTCCCGAGGAAAACTTGGCGAGGGCCCTTCACGGCGCATCAAGAAGTCCCGGCGGAGAGGAGGTGCAGCCGATTGCGTATACCATTTATACCGGTGTGGAGGACCCTTTGGCGCACCTTCACTCCTTCAATCGGCGATCGGGTGCAGGGCCTCCGATGGCGAGGGGCAATGTCTCTGTTCCCGTCATCCCTTTCCGGTGCCACCGGCTTTGCAGCCGGTTCTACGTCTTGAGCCAGGGCGGTAGACTCTTTCGACGAACTAAAGCGATTTTCCTTAATCACTTCATGATCGAGACAGACGGCGTGCTCTGCCGATGATGCATGCGATTGGCAGAGAAGAAAACGAACCCCTACAGAGTATGCAGCGCGCTTGATCCGCGAATACTCGAGTGTCCGAAGCGGATGATAGAAGGCGACCTACGGCGCCTTCAAGTGGCCTCTCGGTCCTCTCATTTCGGTACCTCGTACACGAGTAATGGCGGCCCACATATGGCGAGTTGATGAAGCAGCGCAGCGATTCATGCGGCGAATATTTCAACTCCAAACCCGGGCCTTGGCTCGGAAGGAAAGTCAACAACCAAGAGTTATCCGGGGTGGCGGCGATTCTTGGCGGGGCACAAGCGGAAAAATGACGCGATAGTCGCGAGGAAACTTGAAGAGAAGCGGCGGGAAATACGATCGTAATGACCATCGCATGCGCCGCTACGAATCACGATCACGCTACGAAGTCTTCAACCTGCTTGAACATAACATACGAGGCGTTCTAATGAGCAGGCATGACCAAATCTAAAGCCAACAAACAGCCCAATCGGCAAGATAATCGGAATCTTGACAAATTCTGCGATACCACAGCAGAAACGACAATACAACACCAAAACTGCATCGGTGCGAGGAAGATCGTTGAGTGCACGATTCGGAAGAAAGTGGATCATTACATCGCCGAGCCACCACGAGCTGACCACCGACGCGAATCGGCGGATCAACATGATCGGCACCATCGTTGGAGGCCACTCTGGCGGGACCCTCAACCGTTCAATGAAAGCGGTATGTGCGTGCGCTCACTACCCTCAAGTCTCGTATAGAGGGCGATCGGTGCGAGAAAGATCTCAAGGTGGGTGGGAGCCCATCACATTCGAGTGAAGAAGAAGAGAAGGATCATTTACCCCATGATGACCCAATGATCATTCGGGCGAGATCGCCGACTACGATGTAGGTCGGTGGTAATCGACACAGGAGTTCGGTGAGCGTAATTTTTGCCCGATCGTTCAAGGATCGGGTATTGCCGGCGGCATGGTCAATCGGCAAATAAACCGCCCCTCGCTCGGTTTTCTAGGGATGCTGGTCCAACCCGATGGCGAGCGTATCGATCGCTCGCCGCCTTGGCGTAGCCCAGAAGACAATGACCTACGACCAATTCCTCATTATCGACTCCAGACGGCGTATAACGTCATCATAAGGCGCCTGCACTCACGAGGTCAAAGCCCCCATCCCCACATGTTCTTCGATGAAGTTCCTACGCGCAGCGGTGCGGGGTCATCGAGGGACTTTCCGGTATGCGGCGTGCTATGCCACCAGCCCTAAGTCGGTAGCTTGTAAGCCGCCAATGGAAGCCATGGCCGGTGCAAAAACTACGGGCGGTAGGAGGCCCGTGACCCGGGAGAGCGCCGGCGGCGATGGCGACCCTGTGAAAAGCTCGAGGCGTAGTCCCGAGCGAGGATTTTCCCGATTGGTGGTAAAAATCGGAACCACCTAGATCGACCTCCGAAGGCGTTCATCGACTTCGCGGTAGCGAGCGGTCTTAGCCGGTCTTATGACGATATGCCGGTATATCACTGGCGTCATCACCCTGGCTCGGCATCTCCACCGCCACAAACCGGTCGGACGAGCGTCGCTCATACGATGCGAAGTTGACAAGCTCAAAGCCATCGGCTTTATCGGGAAGCTCATTGCCACAATCGACGCTTTCGGTCATGGTTCGGAAGGCCAAGGAGGATGGCGGATGTGTGGGTTATACCGACCTAAATAAGGCTTCTCCAGAAGAAGCGTTTCCCCTTGCGAGAAATCGACCAAATCGTCGACGCTACCGCTGGACACGAGCTGCTGAGCTTCATGAACGCCTATTCAAGATACAACCAGATCTTTATGGACCCTCTCAATAGAGAGCATACGGTATTCATCACCAACCGCGGTTTGTACTGTTACAACGTCATGCCCTTCGACCTGAAAAACGCGGGAGCAACTTATCAACGACTCGTCAACCGGATTTTTGCTAAGCACATCGGCGGCATTGTGAAGGTATATGTCGACGACATGTTGGTGAAAAGCCGAACGGCAGGGGGGCATCTGGAAAACCTCGCCCTCATGTTCGGTATACTAAAGGACTTCGAATGGTGAACGAAGTGCGCCTTGTGTATCTTACAGTAAATTTCGGATTCATGATCGGCCAAAGGGAATCGAGGCTAATCCAGAAAATCAAAGCCATAATAGATATGGAAATGCGAAGATCACGAAGGACCTTGAAGCCTTACGGGCGATGCCGGCTTGCGACACGCTTCATCTCTAAGGCAAGCGACAAGTGCGTGCCGTTCTTTAAAGCTTTGAAAGGGGCAAACATCATATCGCATGGACTCCGAATGCGACCGGACATTCAAAACTTGAAGAACTACGCAGGCGAGCACCGCTATTATCGAAACCGCTCCCGGGGAAATACTCCTATACCTTTCGGTATCAACACTGCCGTTAGCTCGGTGTGCGTCTGAAGCTAGAGAAGCGAGAACTACCGATTTTCTATGTCGACCAAGGCACTCCGGAGCGAGCGCCGGTACCACCCTTGAGACGACTGCAGCCTGGTTGTCTCGGCGCGAAACCGCCCATACTTCCGCCGCGAGATCAACTGATCACGACAAACCAGCCCGCCGGCAGTACTCCAAAAGCGAAAGCGTCGCAGGCGATTGGTCAAATGGGCAATCGAGTTGGGAGAATTACGACATATAGTTCAAGCAAGGCACAGCAGAAAGGTCGGTGTGTAGCGACTTCATCTCAGAGCTCACACCTCCGCTATCGGAAACACCCTTTCAGGGCTAACCTCCTTCGCGGCAGAGAGAATAGATGCGCGCTTTGACATTTCCGTTCCTCTCTGCGTTACTGCACGTGGATGGCTGGCAAACCAACAAGTGGCGCGGTTTAGTGTTAACCACTCGGATGGTGGAAAGTCGAATATGCCCTCCGATTGCTTACGGACCTCTAATAACGAGGCGAGTATGAGGCTTTCTTGGCCGACCGGCTAGCCAAAGCATGAGCGCGAGACAGATTAGCATTCACAGTGACTCCCAGCTCATTGTGAATCAGATAACGGCAAACTTTGCAGCCAAGGATGCCTCTATGTCAGCTTACCTATCGGCAGCTCACCAACTCCTGCAGGAATTTTAGGCCTACGAGTTACGGCAGATCCCCAGGTCGAAAAACAGCCACGCCGATGCGCTCTCGCGTTTAGCTTCGGCAATAAATGACAAGATCGGAAGAAAGGTACCGGTGGAGATATTATCCCAACCAAGCACGACAACTGTTGAGGTATGTACCGTACGGTACGAAGACACATGGATGTCTCCAATCTATGCTTTCTTGGCAAACGGAACACTTCCTACCGATAAGTCCAAAGCTCGAAAACTCCGTTACCGATCGGCAAGATACATAGTCATCAACGATGTTCTGTACAAGCGAGGTTACACGACGCTGTATCTAAAATACCTTACCAAGGAGTAGGGGGACTACATCCTTCGGGAGGTCCACAGCGGAGTCTGAGGTGACCATTCAGGATCCCACTCGCTCGCACATAAAGTCTTCCGACAGGGATATTTCTGGTCAACTCTGCACCAAGATGCGAACATGTTAGTCAAGAAGTGTGACAAATGCCAACGGTTCGGTAGCGTCCCTCATGTTCCTGCCGAACCACTTTCACCGATTGTAAGCCCATGGCCATTCGCCCTCATGGTCCGATGTCAGAAGGCAAGGGTCAGGTCAAATATGTTGTGGTTGCCGTGGACTACTTCACCAAATGGGTAGAAGTCAAAGCCTTAGCAACGATAACGGCAGCCAGAATTGGGGCCTTCGGCTCATATATTCAAAACCTTTGGTGTACCCTTTAAGTTCTTTTCATTTATAAAAGATACAGTAGAGACCCTCGGTCACATTAAACTACGCATATTGGCATCACTATTAGCCTACCGACTGAAGGACAACTTAAAAAGGATTATCTTAATTAAAAAGGATTATCTTAATTACCTACAGGTCCGAGGATTAAGTTTAAGCTTTGATTAGCCTTCGGCATTCAAAGCCGTCGCTTAGCCTTCGGCAAGTACGACTGTTGTTCTCCAACTTCCTACTAGTTGAATTTTCGCTTGAAAGACAACTCTATTGGCTAACGGTAGGTGAGCCTTCTATCTAGCCCTCGGCATTTAAGAAGAGATTTTCCTAAACGCCTTACCGATTGAAAATTAAGATGCAATCAAGTTTGAAGTGAAAAATTAAAAAACAGCTTCGATTAAAAGATGTCCATGGCATCAAGATACAATCAAAATATGCCCACGGCATCAAAGGCTCTATCAAAAGATGCTCACGGCATCAAGGTTACAACAAAATTACATTAAAGGATGCCCTCGGCATCAAGGTCACATAAGATAAAAGCGGGAAATGAAATGGAGCTTTTGGAGGAGATTGCTGCCCTGCCGTTTGAGATAGGACTATACCTTTGTGTATCATTGCAGAGCGTACAAAACTTTCTGTCGGCAATGGAGAGTTGTCAAGTAGCCTCCTCGGCATCTGCCTCCTCGGTACCGGTGGCGGTGGGCTCACCCGAAGCGTCCTCCCCTTCATACTCATCTATCATTTCTTCCGTGATGCCTTCGGGAAGGGGAGGGGGATCGGCAATGAAATTCAAATTCAGCTTCGTCCCAGGATTATACCGCTTGAAACAGTAGATCAGATCCACCATCTCCGAGCCCACCTCCTTTTCAAGCAAAGTGGAGAAATCGACAGAATGACGGTAGTCGGATAGT